>NC_045597.1:136310369-136611278 GCF_009762305.2 Zalophus californianus | reverse complement strand
GTTGGGGAGGCTGGGATGGAGAAGGGAAGAAGAGATTTTGTATTTACATTTTTGTACTGGGTAAGCAGGCCAGGCACTGGCTGTGGATTGCCCCATTCCTTTCTTTCTAGGAATAGAAATGGATTGAAAAAAAACCACTAACCACCTATTGTGACTATCCCTGAGCCTGGCTAAAATCTGTGGCTAGAATTATTAACTGGCCATGTGAGACATTTAGAATATATATATATTTTAAAAGAGAAAAATCTGTAGAAAACCTAGATGTCCACTGATAGAAAATGATTAAACAATTATAGGGATTCATACTATGGAATCTTCCTATGCCATTCAAGAATGAGGTAGATCTTGCTTCTCTGCTATAGGGGTGGAAACATTTTCTCTTCTTCCCTTCTAGGTTCTTTAGCTGGTCTAATAACTAAATTGACCTAAGACAGATTAACAGGAGAAGAATTTAATTTTGTACATACAGGAGCCCCAAAGATAGGAGACTCAAGGGCAAGTCAGGCAGTTGAGCCTTATGTGCCATCCTGAGCTAAGGAATGAGCCAGGGGCCTGGGGCTTCAAAGGGGGAGAAGGCAATTCACAGGAAGATAAGGAGAGCAGATGTTTGGTAATTAGAAGCTTGCCCTGCCATGCAGATAGGTCTTTCAGATAAAAAGTTCTCTCATAATAGTTCTCTTTCTGGGCTGGACCCCCTATCTAAATTCTTTTAGGCAGTCACAGGAGGGGTAAAAGTTGTTCCTGAGTGTCCTGGGTCTCAGTGGTATTTAGGCTCAATATAATCCATATACCAAAGTGGCATATTTGGGGGTGACATGTTCTGCTCCCCTTCACTGCCACAGAGCAGTATCCAATTTGGTGTGGAGTGAAAACAGCTTTCTGCTTTAGGATATGTATAGTGCAATCCCATATTTGATTTCAAAAGCATGATACAAACACCAACTCTTCACAATGATTAACCCTCAGGTAATGAGACCATGAAAGAACAAATTTTATTTTTTTACTTTTCAGATGTTTAAATTTTTTAAGACAAGTATTTATTTGCTTGGCTATTTCTTTTAAGCCAATAAGAAAATTTTACTTTCTTTCATTCATACATAATCTTCTGAGACAGGAAGGGTTTTAGAGAGAAAATTCATGTGCTTTTGTTGCTTTGGAGAAGAGGGTCGGTCGGTCTGTCTGTCTATCTACCTACCTACTATATCTCTGGGCCAAAAAAAAAAAAAATCCATGTTTTAAAAACTCCCAGGCAGTCTTTGCTCTCCTTGGCTGAGAAAAATCAAGATTTTGCTGTGCTCTGCCAATGCAAGTGAATTGAATTGAATTTGTTTAAATGGAAGAGAAACTGGTTATTGTAGGCCTCCCACAAAGATCTAGGGATTCCACGACAAAGAAATAACAATCCCTATGGCTTCTAGACTAAAAAGAATTCTGTAGAGTCAATATAAACAAACATCCTAATAAAAACCCCTTTTACTTTAAACACATATCTCTGAGAATTATTTTTACTTGTCCTTTGACTGAAAATGAAAGACATCTTTAAAAAATAAAAATTTTTAAATGAACCCCTGATTTGAAAATTCGGCAAATGTGCCAACCCACAGGACTGGAGTTTTGTATGAGAGACTCTAAGTCCTAATAAAAAGCAAAGAGTATTATACCAAAAGCTGGGGGCGGGGTTTGAGAAACAAGGGTCGTGATATTCATGGATTAGAGTAGAAAAAAAAGTGCACTGTGTGTATCCATGGAGGTGCTCTCCAGTCAAGTGGAAGAGGTGACATTACAACAATTTGACCACATCAGAGGACTTGAGCCAGATACTTTAATTTTTGCTCCTGTGCACTGAAAGACTAGAATGATCTGGGAAGAAAGGAAATGCAACCTGATGAGAATTTTTAAATGACTTCTAAAACCTCCTGACATGGTGTGTGGACCCAAACACACTTTCTGTCCCCTGCTCCAGGACTGGCCTGGCTTGGGGCTGCTGCGTAACAGAAGCACAGAACGCACACTCGCGTGCGCGCGCACACGGTCCTCCTGGCTGTGCTATGACTGAGTGCTAGAAAAAGAACAAAAGAGATGGACAATACAAAAATGTGGAAGTATTTAAGAATATTCAAACTTAATAACAAGAAAATAGGATTACAAAGCCTTTGGAATAAGTTTGACCATAGATGCTGCCCTAATGGCAATTTGTAAATATAATCACAAGAGAACAATGCTAAGTGTCTACCCATAGGGAAGTAGTTTACAAATTATGGTACAACTAATAATGGGATGCAGCCATTACAAATGATGTTTTATGTTTACTGAGATAGAACGACACTATATAAAGCAGTAATTATATAAATTACATATCTGTAATAATGTAAACATGAGATTTTATTGATATTTTATAAGGTAATATATATTTTACCCTATAAATACTATATATTTAAAATGTACATTTTATACTACATAAAGTGAGATCTGACTGCAATATTCCATAAAGAATTTTATCTATTTTTGTAAAATTGTCTGATATACGTAAAACAAGGTATCAACAGTATAATACAGAGAGAACAGAGTATAAAGATGTGATAGGTTTATTACACATGTTGGAAGAGAGACCACGGCAATGGTACTGACTAGGAGAGGGCACAATAGAGTTTGCTATGGCACAAGAAATGTTTTAATCTAGATGGTGGTGACATGGATGTACACTATCTTTAAAGATCTTTTAAATATTGAGATGTGTACTTATGATTTGTGCACTTTTCTACATGTATTTTATATGTCAATGAAAAAAAAAACATAGGACCAGGGTATTAACGATACTATCTTTGGAAAATAGGGTTGATTTTTATTTTTCATAGTCTATCTTTCTCTATTAGATTTTTCACAAGAGCTACCTATTTCTTTTATAATCTGAAAAAAATTAAAAAAGCAGTTATTGAGAAAACAAATAAAGTCATAGAGACCAGGATTGCAGTGATTTTTCAGAATCATGATAGAGTGTCCCACGGGCCGACTCATTTCTGGATTGGCGGTAGATGTAGATTATCCATATCATTTTTTCTATACATTGTAAAAATTTTCCCCAATCTCAACTAAATCAACAGTTTTCACTTCATGGTTAAAAGGTGTAAGTAACATGGAGACCTAATCCTCCTGCCTCATTAGGAAAATATCCAACCAAAAGAGGTCATCAACCAGAGCAGTGTCCAGCCCCGGAGGGAAGTGAATGAGAGAGGAGATGAAGGAAACCCTGTCTCGGATTCCTGCAGCTCTGGCCTACAAGTTGAAGGGCTCCGTTGAGGTGTGTTGCTGTGTACGTGCCAGGTTATGTTTATTTCATGTTCTGAATGATTCCTTTTTAACCTACCAAGTATTTATAGCCCATAGAAACTCAGAGATGAAAGTTTTTCCAATGTGCAAAAGCCACAAATGACAAAATCTTGTTAGAGTGGCCGAAGCCAGGAGGGCTCTCAAGCCTGTGTGTGCGTCTGTCTGTCTGAAGCCCCGTTCATTACGACTGAGCTTTTCTGGGCTGGTCCTCAGCAGAGAATGGGTGACCCTAGGAAACCATTGCGACCACTGTGTTATGAGCTGAAGGAGAGCCATTGAACACAACAAAAAGAATGCTTCAAGGACGCATTGCAACACAATCAGAACCATGCCACGGGCTCTGATGGCTAGGAGGTGACAGCAGGAGTGACACAATTAGGGACAGGAGTGGTTCAATTTAGGGGGAAAAAACCAACAGAAGTATGCTGTTTGTGGGACAAAGAGGCTGAGTTCTAAAGTACCCCCAATAAGCAGCTTCCACAAAAAGCTGACCATGTGCACGTGGCAGGCCTTGCAGACGGCTCTTTCAGCCACACTCAGACCGGGCACTCTAAAAAGAGTCAGGGGCAGCGGGCTTGCAGGCAAGGGAGCATGTAGCCGTGTGAGAATATGCGTGTGCCCTCGCCTACCACAGACAGTCCAGGCCAAACAAAGCCGTGCCTGGCAGGACTGGTGAGTCTCCAGCCTGTTTCTGCTCTCCTCCTGCTTCTTCCCCATTCTCCCCTCCCCAGAACTCCCCGCTTTACGCATTCTGAAGTGATAAGCCAGTATAGAATCCCCACATCTCATTTGTTCAGCCATTTTGGTTACAAAGCTCAGTCAACTCATCAGTGAATGCTTTGCCTCCAGACAAAAATTTACAGCAAGTAAGAGCTTTATAATCTTCTGGAAGTACAGGCTGGAAAAAGCTATGTCTCACCTAGAAGGAATACTAATGGAGTACATTATACCCTCAACAACAACTAATATGAAGAAAAACAAGGGGAAGATATCGATGAAGAAGACAAGTGGAATAAAATATGCATTTAACCAAGCCAGTTTCCTAGAATACCAGGCCTAGGTTAGTCCTTTATAAATATGTTCACAACTCGCCCATGAAAATTATCTCAGCCATGCTTTGATATGCTGTTACAGTAGGACCGCCAAGATCACTCTTTGACACTTCATCCTTACCATGTAACTCTTGAGTATGGGGAAATGGAGTTCATGGGTGTCAAAAAACCAACTGTACATACTCTGAACACTGCTATCTTTGACTTCTAGAAGGGTTCAGGGTATAAATTTTTAACTTTAGCAAGTCTTAAAGGAAAATTTTCTTCTTCAAATCTGAACACAGCTCACCATAACATTAGTGAAAGGAATCTACATGCATCTTTTGGGAAAGATAAGCCCTGTAAATCCTGTCAGTTTTGGGGAACATTTCAATAGCAGTAGGCACAAGACTAGTCTGCCTTGGAAAAAAGAATAGACTTCGAATTGACCACTTTGTAGGCACTTCAAGAACAGTGTACTGGATTCAGGAATTTTGAGTATGGTTGTATAGTTTATATACTGAACAAATCCAGGGGGTACCGCTCAAATAAACTATGATGTACGAGCTAACCTACTATATGTGAAGGTGCTGCTTAACGCCAACAAAGTAAATGAATGTTTAGTTTGGGATGTTGTTCTCCTGAAACAACGTTAAGTACTTGCTCTTCTGTTCTCTTGAGCATCCTGATTGGGTATAATGGCGGTGGCTTACTTGCACGTGCCTTTACCTTTGTCTATCCAACCCCTGCCCCCAAAGTCCATCTAGCACAGGACAGGTAGTTGGGTGTCTTCACACTGCCACATAGCAATAAATAGCAAGATTGGTTGTTTCCCTGCACCAAATTTCTGTGTGCTGAGGCCTTCACAGATTGTGACTTAGTCCCTCACAACCAAGACAGGTTGACTGGCCCCCAATGAAACTCAAGTCTGTCTGGCCCCAGAGGTGAGCGCTTCTCTCCAGTTCCTCTGACCTTCCACCAGTTACCATGGGTACCAAGCACTCTTCAGCCCAGGAATGCCGTTTCCTGTGCCTCCAAAGCCCTCCTCCCCCACCTTTCCCAACCTAACCCTTCCTGCTCCTCCCCCCCCGCCCCTCCCCCCGAGTTCTCAGCTTCCCCATCACTTCCTCAAAATAAGTTAAGCCTCCCCAGTTCTTCCTCCACATGGACGGTGGGTATTCATTTGTACTTGTACTTGTTCAACACTTACCCTCCTACCCTGCGAGCCTGCGGGCAGGCCTGTGCCTGTTACCCACACCATTGGGTGCCTGGTGCCTGTCACATGGTAGGGCTTATTAACACCTGATGGATGGCCAGATGAATGAATGAATGAATAAGTGAATAAATGTCCAAGGAGGGCAGGGCAGATACTAAAATAACACCCCTCTCCAAATTGCTTCTAGTTTAGCCACAGGTGATTTTAATTGTGGAGAAAACTCACAAATTGACATTTACTCCTTCCTTCGAAAATCATTTCCTGAGTTCCTATCAGGTGCTTCTATCAGCCTCCCCAAGGAGCCCCCCACTCCCTTCTGCTCTGGTCTCCCAGCACAGCCCTCGGCTTGCCACCACCACTGCACCTCCATCTTCACAGAGGGTTTCCTGCCCTGCCCTGGATGATGACATCCCGCAAGGTAGCCAGCTGTCCCTCCCAGATTCTCTGGTAAAATGCAAGGCTTTCACCATTCTTAAGTTAATGTGACTCAGTCCCACCACTAAGTACAATATTACTCATGAGTTCCGTGTACAATGATCATATTATAGTGATATAATACACTGTGACAATCTTGATACTTTAGTCTGACAAGCCAACAAACCTGACAATCTCGTTTTAAGGCATCTGCAATTTAAAGAAAAAAATGTACACTCTAATGTCATTGCACCCTCCCCATGAGAGGAGGGGCTGAACCCGCCTGGAGTACGACATTCTGAGATGCTGTCAGAATTCTTAAAGTTAAACAAAAATCCTCTTGGTGTTACAAGCAAGAAGACAATAGCAGCCGCTACCTGAATAGATAGCTGTCACTCCAGACGACAGCCTGCCTGCTATTCAGAGACGGTGCTTTTGAGGGGGACGCTAAGCTGAGGCTTCGGTGGGCGTTTCTGCTGGTTTCCAGACTCCAGCTGCTGGTTGGTGGGAGGCCCTCACCTGGTGTAGCTGGTCCCTCACGGGCAGGCCATGGTTCTGTGTCTAGCGAACAAAGGCTACTGTTGTGAACTGACACAGCATCCCCGTTATGGGGTAAGGCTGGTATCCACTGTCTACTATTAATCCAGAAAACTATAGTAACAAGCTATGTTGAACCATACCTTGTCAAGATTTAATGTTCCCATTTAACTGTTACAGTATTTTTTTTAAAAACCGTGCCTGCCCTCAGATCAATGTACTTTTTTTTTTTTTTTGGCTTTTTTACATATAGGCTCTCGATCAAATTACTCACATCCCTTAAACACACACACACACAACTTAGCTCCATGCTATAAATAGAAGAGCAAAGATTCTACCTAGTTCTGAGCCTTCCGAGGAGGAAGAAACCCCCAGGAGCTTGTAAAAACCATCAACTGTGCTTGCATTAGAGCAGGCACCCGCTCAGCGGCTGGTTTTGAAAACGCTGAGCCGAACCTGCACCTCCGCGGTCAGAGTCAAGCCCTCAGACTTGAAGGGCGGCGTTTCTCTGGAATCATTTTCCAGCCTTAATAAGAAGCTCTGTCCTTCCCAGGCATAAGATTAGTGCTCCTCTGTGACCCCAGCATGCCGGCAACTCCAAGTCGCTGAGATGATGCTCACCTTTGGGGAAAAGAATGCTCTAATCTTGATCCTGTTCGAAGCTGCAAGAACCACCCCCCCCTCCGGTTGCGTGCCCTAGGTCTTTTCTCTTGTTTGCTTTTGTGGTCTGGGTACACTGATCCTTTCCTGCCTGGGTGAGAGAGCAGTGCTGGGCCTGTGGGGCTCCCTCCCTCACATCCTCATCTGGGTAGCAGGCTTTTTCAACCCCCAGTCCTTCTTCACAGGTAGGAAGCACATCACAACTCATTAGTAATTTACTGCTACAGTAATTTTTATAATTACTGCCAGGAGGCCTCATTAAATTTGATCTAATGAATAAATATTGTATTTTTCAACGTGATTACCAGAACAGCTTAAGCTGAGTGCCATAAACAATTATTTTCCTCACTACTCAGAATGTCGGTGACTATTGATTTTTATTTCATAAAGAATTTACTGTAGTAATACCAATATAAATGACTTCAGGAATAGGCCACATCCCCCATGTCGATGCGCAAGCAACATACAGCCCCAAAAACAGCCGAAGGGGAAGAATGGGAGTCAGGAGGAAAGAAAAATCTGTCCGGAATCGAGGTCTGCTGAGTGTCTGTGGCCAAGGCAAGGTGAGGTGGGGACTGGTCGGGGCTGCTCTGACTTCCGATTGTGAGCAGAGATGGAAACTTGTGATTCCTGGCATGTGGGTAATGAGCTCCCATGCTGAACGATAACGCCAGCCGTTGATTTTTGCATTTCATAAAATAGAGTCAAATCCTGCTCAGTTACAAATTTCCAAAGTAAATCATGAAGACCCGACAACAGAGCTGGCAGCCCTAGCAATAACAAACCCTAGTTATTCATGTGCATTTCTTCACTTCCATTAAATATCTTGTGCTTTCCTGTTTTCCTTTATCTGGTTTCCAATGTCCTGTAATAAAATTCTGCACCTTAACTAGTGGGATGGATATTTCCCCACATCTTCTGCTTTTTATTCCACTTACTACCCCATTCTCCTCATACCTAAGCTACTGTGAAACATGAAGGGATTCTCTGTGATTTTTTATTTCTCCCCTTCTAACCAAAACAACAATTTGCTGCCCCAAGTGACCCTCACTTCTCCTGGCTGGCTCACTGACTGCTCTTGTCAGACCTCTTCTGCTCCCCAGAAAGGTCATCCTCAACCCTAGCTGCACATTAGAATCATGGTTAAAACATGCTGATACCCAGGCCTGCCCACAGATTGTGATTTAGGTGGTCTGGGGTAGGACCCAGCTATAACTTCTGTTTGGAACTCACCGGATACTGATGGGCAGCCAGGGTCTAAAACCACTGCCCTGGGACTCTCACGTAGATGAAGGCAGGAGGTAGATAAATGAGACACGAGCCAGAGCTACAGGCCCAAGACCACCAGAATGTCCTGTGGGTAGTTTTTAATGGGCTGAATTCTGTTCTCCCCAAATCCACTGTTAAACTTCTAACCTCCAGTACCTGAGAATATGACTATATTTGGAGATAGGGCCTTTCAAGAGGTAATTAAGGTAAAATGAGGCCACGTGAGTGGGTTGTAATCCAATATGATTGGTGTTCTTATAAGAAGAGGAGATGAGGACACAGACAAGCACAAAGGGAAGACCATGTGCCATCTGCAAGCCAAGGAGACAGGCTTTAGAAGAAACCAACCCTGCCAACACCTTGATCTCAGACATCTAGTTTCCAGAATTGTAGGAAAATACGCTTAAACCATCCAGTCTGTGGTACTTTGTTATGGCAGCACTAGCAAACTAATACAATAGACTTCCCATTGATGGAGCCTACCGGCTAAGAGTTGATTCTGGAGATAGAGTCACATGCAAACCCAAGGGCTGTCACTTACCAGATGTCTGTGCCTTGATTTGCTGGTTACCTATCACTGTGTATCAACTGACCTCAAAACTCAGTGGCATAAAACACCTCTTTGTCACATTTACAGATTCCATGGTCCAGGAATTTGGACGGGCATAATGGGGGCAAATTTGTTTCTGTTCTATAAGGTCTGGGGCCTCAGCTGGGAGACTGGGAGGATGAGAATGACTCCAAGGCCTGTTTTCTCACATATCTGGTGACTGATGCCAGCTGTTGGCTGGGACCTACAGTGGCACTGTTAGTCAGAAAATTGACATATGCCTCTTCATGGAGCCTGGGCTTCCTCACAGCATGGCACTTGGATTCCAAGGGCAAGAATCCCCTCAAGGAGAGAGACAGTAAGAAGCTGTTCTGCCTTTTTAAACCCAGCTTCATAAGTCATGAAGCGGCAGTATTTCCAGAATGTTCTATTCATCAAGGCAATTACAAATGCTTGCTCAGGTTCAAAAAGAGAGGAAGTAGACTCCAAGGCAAGAGGAAAGGGTTGTGTTCTGGAAAAGCAGGTGGGACAAGAAATATTGTTGCGGCCATTTTTTGGAAAATATGGTCTGCCACCTTTGCACTAGTTTCTGTACTTCTTTGAACCTCTGTTTCCTCATCCTTTAACTAGAATAATGTAAATAGACTCATCTGATTGTTATAAGGATTAAAACAACAACTTCAGAGCAGAGTGCCTGACACATAAAAAGTCCTTAGGAAATTCTAGTTGCTCTTAATATTTAGTAATATTAATAATATTAATATCTGGTCAGGCCTTGAGAGGTGATTAGAAAGTAGGGAAAAGAGGTCAGGAGGTCGACAGATAATGTCTAAAGTTGATAAATCAAGAAATATCAGGAGAGAAATAATGTCTGAAATATGGTGGTTATCCCTCAAGTTACAAAATTGTTATTAAAAGTGGCTGCCTCCTGGAGAGTAGGACTGGGTTCTGGAAAAGTAAGGAAAAGCATTATTGTTTTTCATTATGAATCCTTCAGAACTACTTGATTGTTTTAACCAAATGCATGCATTACCTTAATTTTAAGAAAGAAAAAGGACCCATTAAAAAGAACTGCCAGAGGCGGCTGTCCCAAATAAATGTCAAAAAATTACTATTACTTATCTTTATAGTGTATTTAAATTGATGTTTCCTAACAGTGAGGCACTATTACACAACTTTGATGTAAAAAAAAAAGGGGGGGAGGGAAGATAAAAATTATATGCAGAGCATAATCTTAGCAATGTTAACAATACTCATGTTCAGCATCCATGAGTAACCCAAATATTAACTGTAGTTATCTGTGAGTAGTAGAATTATGGGTGATTTTAATCATGAAACTCTAATTTTATATAATAAGTAATCAAAAGACATTTTTTATAACCATCCAAATATACTGAAAAAAATAAAATAAATAAGAATACACTTAAAATAAGATGAACATAAGCTTATTTCCCAGATCTCTCTTTTTTCTCCTCCCCAACATTTCAGTCAGCATTTTCAAATGAAGTATTACCGATGGTTAATTTAAGGGCATAACTTCTTGTTAATAAAGTACTATTGAAATGCTCATATCAATATGGGTGAGAATAAGGAGGGTAGCAATATCTTTCAGCATTTAGAAAGACTGAGGGTCAGAGAGTGACCATTAAACCCAAAGAATTAGCAAAAATTCTCAAGGATGCACTGGTGGGAAAACAGTTCCATTAATAAAAATAGTGACTTCAATATACAAAATGAATTATATTTCTATATATAAGCACTAAATGATCTGAAAATTAAGAAAGTAATTTCAATTATAATATCATCACAAAAAATAAAATCTTTGGGAATAAGTTTAACCAGGGAGACACAGGACTTGTACACTACAAACTACAAAATACTATTGAAAGAAACTAAGGAAACCTAAATAAATAGAAAGACATCCCCTGTTTGTGGATTGGAAGACTTAATATTGTTAATATGGCAATATTCCCTAAATTTAACTACAAATTGCATGCAATCCTTATCAAAACTCCAACTTCCATTTCTTGTAGAAAGAGATAAGCTGACCTTAAAATAGGAAATTGCAAAGCATCCTGAATAGTCAAAACAGTCTTGAAAAAGAAGGTAAAAGGTCACACTTCCCAATTTCACAACTTAGCACAAAACTGCAGTAATCAAAACAGTGTGGTATTGGCATATAGACAGACATAAAGATCACTGGGATAGGATTGAAAGTCCAGAAATAAACCCATGTATCTATGGTTAATTGATTTTCAACAATGGGGAAAAAAAAAGAGTCTTTTCAATAAATGGTGCTGGGACAATGGGATATCCGTATGCAAAAGAATAAAGTTGAATCCTTACCTCACACCATATATAAAATGAACTCAAAATGGATCATAGACCTAAACCTAAGAGTTAAAACTATAGGGACACCTGGGTGGTTCAGTCGGTCAGGTGTCTGCCTTCAGCTCAGGTCATGATCCCAGGGCCCTGGGAAGGAGTCCCGCATCAGGCTCCTTGCTCAGCGGGGAACCTGCTTTTCCCTCTGCCTGCCCCTCCCCCTGCTTGTGCGCTCTCTCTGACAAAAACATAAATAAAATCTTTTAAAAAAAAAGAGTTAAAACTATAAAACTCTTTGAAGAAAGCATAGACGTAAATCTTCACAGTGTTGGATTTAGCAATGGATTCTTAGATATAACACCAAAAGCACAACCAACAAAAGAAAAACTAGGTAAATTGGACTCTATTAAAATGAAGACTTCTGTCCATCAAAGAACACAATCAAGCATTTGAAAAGACAGTCTGGCAGTTACTCAAACAATTAAGAATAGTTATTATATGACCCAGCAATTCCACTCTTAGGTATATACCCAAGAGATCTGAAATCAGGTGTTCAAATAAAATCTTGTAAACAAATGTTCATGACAGCACTGTTCACAATAGCCAAAAGGTGAAAACAACCAAAATATCCATCAACTGATGAATGAATAAATTGTGATATATCCATACAATGTAGTATTATTTGGCCATAAAAAGGACTGAAGTACTGATACCTACTACAAGATGAATCTTGCAAACATTATGCTAAGTGAAAGAAGCCAGACACAAAAAGCAACATATTGTATGTTCCCAGATGTCCAGAACAGTTAAATACATAAACACAGAAAGCAGATGGGTGCCATGGGCTGGGGGGTTGGGGAGAGAAAAAGGGGAGTGACCATTTAGTTAGTACCCAGTTTCTTCTGGGAATGATGAAAATGTTCTGGAGTTACATAGTGGCAATGGTTGCATGACATTGTGAATGTACTGGAAGTTATCAAACTGCACATTCTTAAATAGTTAAAATGGTAAATTTTATGTTAAGTGAAGTTTACTTCAATTTTTTTAAGAAAAATAGGTAACAGAAATTTAAGCAGTAGGCAAAGACCCAGCAAGCTTGATACTGAATTGTTTCCAAAACACAGTTCTCTGGTAAAGCAAACCAAGTTGCAATAGAACCTCTCCCTTAACCAAGGGCAGCTCTCCAATTTTGAAGAGTACCACATCTCGCCTTGCTGAACTCAATTAATAGAGTTCTTGGTGTCTGCCCTAATCATCATGCAGACAGATAAAATTTAGTTAATATCCTTCTCTCCCTCCCCAACACTGAAAAATAAGATAAATAGAATCTATCTCCATAATTTTACTTAGTCATTTAGTTCAGTAGCATCTGTTTATCATGATTTACAAGAATTTGGATGGCAATGAGAATTGCAGGAAACATTTGCATAAAGGAATTTTATTTACATATTTTTCCTCCTTAAGCACTAGGATACTCAAAATGGTCACGTCTTGGAAATTCAGGCAAGCTCCAGCGGTGATTATTACCTTTTTAAAAGCCATACTGTATGGTCTTCAAGAAGTGAGAAACATTTACAGCTATTCAATTTAAAAGACAAACTTGAGGATCAGTCTATTTAAGAACATGTAATCAAATAAAAATAAGGGAAAACTGAAACACTAGTTCCTGCTGAAATGGCTTGCCTACTAAGCATGCAAGAAAAGAGAAACTGACTTTCCTAGCATAAGCTTACAGAACAGTTTGTCCTTGCGCGTCTGAGTAAGAGAGAAAACCACTCTCCTCCACATCTTTTTATCTAAAACTTTACAGCTTAGTTCAATGTTCATATATGTGAGTACATTTCAAAATTCTTTATATTCTATGTATAATAAAATTAATGTTTCTCTCTCCTATACATACAGTTAAATAAAAGAGGCAAGACAGAAAAAAGTATGTAGTGAGTAATATGCTCCCATTTATTTGCGATGGCAAGAGGTGGCTACAAACATGTATACATATTTGCTTACATTTTTGAAAATCAAAGTCATAAAATTTTATAAATGTTTACCTAGAGAGGGAGAGAGGATCAGAGTGAAAGGATAGAAATATCAACTAGTTTCTCTAAAAACATCTTATTTTGTAAGCTTGACTTTGAAAATATGTAATCGTTTTACATCATTACAAAACTATTTTTAAAAAAAGCAATCTTTAAAATCAAAAGCAAAATAAAACAAATGGACCTCACAATGTATTAAGGTTGTGGCTTAACCACATAAAGAGGAAGTGTTCAAAATGATTTTTAAAACAGTAATTTGGGGGTGCCTGGGTGGCTCAGTCGTTAAGCGTCTGCTTTCGGCTCAGGTCATGATCCCAGGGTCCTGGGATCGAGCCCCGCATCGGGCTCCCTTCTCAGCGGGAAGCCTGCTTCTCCCTCTCCCACTCCCCCTGCTCGTGTTCCCTCTCTCGCTGTGTCTCTCTCTGTCAAATAAATAAAATTTTTAAAAGAACAAAAAATAAATAAATAAACAGTAATTTGTACCAAAGGACTTACACTGAGGACCAAACCAAAAAATATTAAACTGTTCTCAGTAAATAATTTATATTTTAGTAATAATATTGGTATTATTCTGAAACCATATAGATATGTATATATAGTGATATTACTAATAAACATAAACACTAAAGTATATAATTGCTTATATATAAACACATTTATATAATAGTGTATACATGTATATTTATAATGTTCAGATAAATAGTAGATATACATGAAAGAAATGTGTTTTCGAAACAAAACACTTTGGAGAAATGGTTGATTCTAGGTTTGGGGCAGAAACTGTATAAGGTAAGCCTAGAACATTTTGTCTTACCAGAAAACAAAAGAAACTATCAAAAACCACTGGGATCATATCAGAAGGATTTAGGAGTCTACCTGAAGAGGCTCCCACTGGGCCAAAATTGGGCATCAATAAGAACAGTAACTGCAATGGATTGCAGCACATTAAATATTTGAAAAATTCAGGAGGTCATATGATACTTAAAAAAAACAAACAACAACCAAACCCCCAAAAACCTTGGTAGGCACCACTGAAGGATCTAGAAACCTAATTTTTGATTCTGAAAACTGGTTCAAAAAAAAATCAAGTCCTTAATATGCTTTTTCTGTACAAACTCGACCTTGGATAATTAAATCATCCACGAGGGAACATTTCCAGTTGATTAATGAAGAAGGAAAGAGAGAATTTACAGGAAATGTTCATCAGTGGCTATCAACAATACAAAAAGGGAGACAACAATAAGAGTCTTCTGATGTTAGTACACAACATTAGCTATAAAGTATTGTTGCATCGGAATCAGATCAAGTTTCTGGATCTAACAGAGAAGACAGAAGAACATGTTAAATGAGACCATGGGGCCAATTAGTAAAATGTGGAAAATTCTACAGGAAAATTCACTGTTTTTTTAAATAAACTGCAAAGAGGATAAAGGGAGAGGAAAACTATTAATTAAATAGATAAATAAGAGTTAAGACTCCTGAATTCAAACAACTATATCAAAAGGGTGAGGGGTGTAGGATAGTGAAAATCTGAAATATCCATATTTGATATGTATTTATCTATTTTTATTTTTTAAGCCCAATGTGGGGTTTGAACTCACAACCCTGAGATCAAGTACCTGAGGTGAGATCAAGAGTTGGATGCTTAACCAACTGAGCCATCCAGGTGCCCCACAATACTTTTTATGACTTGACATAATCAAGTCATGGGACTTGAACTCACAAGCCTGAGATCAAGACCTGAGATCAAGAGTCAGAAGCTTAACTGACTGAACCACCTAGGCATGCCTCCATTTTTGATATTTAGAAACTCTTGTTAATTTCATGCAGGTTTAACAATGATATTTTGATTATGTTTTTAAAAAAAGAATAATTATCTTTTAGAAATACTGAAGTCTGGGGGCACCTGGGTGGCTCAGACAGTTAAGCGTCTGCCTTCGGCTCAGGTCACGATCCCAGGGTCCTGGAATTGAGCCCCGCATCCGGCTCCCTGCTCAGTGCAGAGCCTGCTCCTCCCTCTCCCTCTGCCATTCCCTCCGCTTGTGCTCTCTGGTTCTATCTCTGTCAAATAAATAAATAAAATCTTAAAAAAAGAAAGAAAGAAATACTGAAATCTGTATGAATGACATATAATGTCTGGTATTTTATTTTTTCTTTTTGAATTTTACTTTTAAGTAATCTCTACACCCAGTGTAAGGCTCAGACTCATAATGCTGAGATCAGGTGTGGCATGTTCTTCCATGGTGGGGGGGGTTGGGGGGTGCAGGGGGCCTGGATGGCCCAGTCGGTTGAGAGTCGGACTCTTGATTTTAGCTCAGGTTATGATCTCAGAGTCCTGGGAGCGAGCCTCATGTTGGGCTCTGAGCTCAGTGGGGAGTCTGCTTGAGATTCTCTCCCTCTACCTCGCCCCCCCCCCTTTCATGGGCCTGTGCGCGCGCACTCTCTAATAAATAAATAAATCTTAAAAAAAAAGAAAATAAATCAGTGGGTTGGGAGGAGTAAAGAAATATAGTTGAGACAGAATGGACCATGAGTTTATCATTGCTGAAGTTAGTGATGAGCACATGGAGGGGACCTCTCTTTTCTCCAAAAAAAAAAAAAGTTCTATGCACTCAATTTTTGCCACCAAAAGTTTTCCCCCAACACATGGTAGCACTTAGAGCTACTATGTCTAAAATTCTCTATTTAGGAATGGCTGTTTGGCTCAGTTGGTAGAACAGGTAACTCTTGATATCCAGGTTGTGAGTTAGAGCCCTTATGTTGGGTGTAGAGATTACTTAAAAACAAAATTATCTTTTTGTAGCTCAATTTATAGCTTATTTGTAGCTATGTTGGGTGTAGAGATTACTTAAAAATAAAATTATCTTTTTGTAGCTCAATTTATAGCTTATTTGTAGCTCAATAATACTTTACTCAATAATACTTAACTCAGTAGAATAGAGGTATTCTTTCAAAGTTAGTATGATGAAGGAAATTATATTTTCCCATAGAAAATATATTAGAAATACATAAATTTAAATGAATTGACCACGGCAGCTTCATAGCAAGCTAAGTGTTATATCATAAAAAACGTTACGCCTCATAGGAGTTAATGCTTTCAATGTTGGGATCTACTCATTATTTCTCCTCCACCATAACTTTAGTTCTCTCTACCCAAATCTAAGGAAATATCCTGCCTGGGATACTCAATCATCCTTTGATAAATATTTAAAAAACATTTATCAAGTTAAGGGGATTTGGATCAAAGATGGTCTTGCTCTCAAGAGCTTCATGGTCTTACAACAGGAAAAACTAAAATAAACAAATAACTATAGGTGGCAGGTATTATGTGTTATGATCAAAGTATGTAGACTGGTCCATCAGAAGTCCTCAGAACAGGTCTGATCTAAGGTCTACTTTCTTAGGCTAGGGGAATGAGCATGGGCTCTTGAGTCTTCAGAAGTTACTTAACCTCACTGAGTCTCATCTTTAAAACACCTGCTATGAAAATCTAACATACATACTGTATTGAGCACTGTGCCTCATACCTAGGAAGTGTTCAACCAATTCTACTTTTCCTCCTCTGACAAATATTTGTAAGGTTGCATTGAGCACTGCTGCAATCACCCATTACTAGCAGATACTTTCATGTGAACACTTCCAATAAACTTCCTTAAATTCAAGGCATAGGATTACATAAAACATTGTTTCTTATTTGGCCAGCTATGCACTTCTGCAATCCTACAGATTGAGTTTACCTACAGTGAACCATGCCTCTTTTTTTTTTTTTTTAATCTGGAAAGCTTTTATTTTTTTTTCTTTAAATTTTTATTATGTTAATCACCATACATTACATCATTAGTTTTTGATGTAGTGTTCCATGATTCATTGTTTGTGCATAACACCCAGTGCTCCATGCAGAACGTGCCCTCTTTAATACCCATCACCAGGCTAACCCATCCCCCCACCCTCCTCCCCTCTAGAACCCTCAGTTTGTTTTTCAGAGTCCATCATCTCTCATGGTTCGTCTCCCCCTCCAATTTGCCCCCCTTCATTCTTCCCTTCCTACTATCTTTTTTTTTTCTTATCATATATTGCATTATTTGTTTCAGAGGTACAGATCTGTGATTCAACAGTCTTGTACAATTCACAGTGCTCACCATAGCACATACCCTCCCCAATGTCTATCACCCAGCCACCCCATCCCTCCCACCCCACCCCCACTCCAGCAACCCTCAGTTTGTTTCCTGAGATTAAGAATTCCTCAGATCAGTGAGGTCATATGACACGTCTTTCTCTGATTGACTTATTTCACTCAGCATAACACCCTCCAGTTCCATCCACGTCGTTGCAAATGGCAAGATCTCATTCCTTTTGATGGCTGCATAATATTCCATTGTGTATATATACCACTTCTTCTTTATCCATTCATCTGTCGATGGACATCTTGGCTCTTTCCACAGTTTGGCTATTGTGAACATTGCTGCTATAAACATTGGGGTGCACGTACCCCTTCGGATCCCTACATTTGTATCTTTGTGGTAAATACCCAGTAGTGCAATTGCTGGATCGTATGGTAGCTCTATTTTCAACTTTTTGAGGAACGTCCATACTGTTTTCCAGAGTGGTTGACACCAGTTTGCATTCCCACCAACAGTGTAGGAGGTGAACCATGCCTCTCATTTTGATGTCTAGTCAAGAAGCTCACCTCCTCTCCTCCCATCTGTGGGCTACACCCAAATTTACCAGCTTAGGTCTACAGAACAGCTCCACACTCTCCAAAATTCCTAATCTACTGCCTTCCTTCATCTCTGTAATTAAGGGTTACTTTACTTTCTAGAACTCTATTTCTAACTCAAGATTTAGCCGTAACAGTACTAACTACAGCATTACTCATAATAGCAAAAGATTATTAATAATTCAGACACCCCCAAGATTGGAAGTTGTTAAGTAAAATATATAGCATCCATATAAACAAATACTGGATAGCCATTTAAAAGGTTTTCACATCCTTGATGCTAAAAAAAAGTTGTACATGTAGTATAAATACTACCCTATAAAACAAAATGCAAGGGAGATTGAAAAAGCCAAAATGTTAGTGGCTTTTAGCCTTAAATGGTGTCTCCTTTGTTTCTTGCTCTTTCAAACAAGTCTTTCATCACCTGGATATTATAATGGATGGAGGCCTGTATCTGGAACATGCCAGTTGCTCTGCAACCAAGAGCCCATTTCTTACACCATCCCTAAGCAGATTCCCCAGCTTCCTGCTGCCACTCCAAGCTTTAGTGCATCCTCCACTGTCTCAGCAACGCCTCCTTTTGAAGTTCTTGTCCCCTCTTATCTTCAGCCTCCCTCAACGTTGTAATTATTTAAAAGGTTGTCTTCGGGGGCGCCTGGGTGGCTCAGATGGTTAAGCATCTGCCTTCGGCTCAGGTCATGATCCCAGGGTCCTGGGATGGAGCCCCACATCGGGCTCCCTGCTCAGCGGGAAGCCTGCTTCTCCCTCTCCCACTGCCCCTGCTTGTGTTCCCTCTCTCGCTGTGTCTCTCTCTGTGTTAAATAAATAAAATCTAAAAAAATAAAAAATAAAACGTCTTCTACCCACAGAACTTCAATGCCCTACAGTTAAAAGCCTCAGGGGTTGCCAACATCCCTGCTGGATGATCCAGTACCCAGGTTTCCCACTATCCGTGACCACAGAAGCTCTCAGGCCCCTCCCAGACCTCCAGTCTCCCTCTGTTCAAGTTTTCTGCAAAATCCACTTCAGCACCCAGTATGCCCTTGTTTTCACGGACAGAACCTCCTTCTCCTTTTTTAAGGCAGGCAAGCTCAGCTTAGTTTAAAAAAAAAAAAAAAAAAGATAAAGGCCTCCTCCCTGGAACAACCCTCTAGCTCTGACATTTTAGCTATGTGGCATTGGGCATTTTCCTCAACTTCTATGGATTTACTTCCTCATCCTTAAGATGTGTGGTTAACATTAAGATAAAATAACATTTGCTCACCTTTTAGTCCCCTTAGGACTTGCTATCACTTTCCTCTCAGAACCTAATACTTTGCAGCCACGCTTCAAAGCACTGAACTCTTACTCCATTCCCCTGGTATGCAAATAACCCAATTTTCCACCTGACCTTGAGCCATGAGGAGCTCCCTCTCACTTCTTTTAAAAGCAAAATAAAACACAAATATGCCCCTCCTGCAGCATCCCCTACTGCCTTTCCCCCTCTTCATTATTAAACTACTGAAGGCTATTACAGTCTCTATTTCATTCCTCAAACTCTTGGTCGGTGAAGGTAACGGTGGACATCCTCTCCACCTCGGGAACCCAGGCTGGAGCGACAAATGGAAAGACTATTGCTGGAGCATAAATGCTGTAAACTACTCTACACATCGAATTGTCGAAACTTGAGTGTCGTCTCTGGGACGCCTGGGTGGCTTCGTCGGTTAAGTGCCTGCCTTAGGCTCAGGTCATGATGGGGGGGGGGGGTCGCAGGGTTAGAGCCCCGCATCGGGCTCTCTCTTCAGCGGGGAGCCTGCTTCTCCCTCTCCCTCTGCCGCTCCCCCTGCTTGTGCTTTCTCTCAATCTTTGTCAAATAAATAAATAAAATATTTTAAAAAACCCCAAAACCTCGAGTTCTCACTTTTTCCGAAGAGCCAACAAGATGGCGGAAGCGGAGCAGAGGCAGCACCGGGCCTCCCTCAAGTTCACCTCCTGCCGCGGGGGCCTTGACCGGCTTCTGGACTTGTCCCTCGCGCAACTCATGCACCCACGCAGGGGCCCCGCGGCTGGGTGGCCTCCCTAGGGGCACGCGGGGCCTGCGGAGGGAGCAGCACGCGAGGCTGAGGCGCCTGCTCGAGGCCCAAGAGGCACCGCCCATGGAGGGGAACCGGGAGGCTAGAGCGCACCTGTTCCACGGGGATGGTGGGCTGCAGGGTGCGTGTCTACAGCAGCAAGACCTCCAGCCAGGTGGGTATCAAGCCGGAGATGACTGGCTGCGACCTGGGGGAGTTCTCCATTGCCTGCAAGCCAGTGAAGCTCGGCTGGGCTGGCATCGGGGCTACCCACTCCTTCCACTTCATCCCTCTGTAAGTGACCTGTTCAGCCAATAAAGGCACAGACTTCTCTTAAAACACAAGTTCTTTCAACTGTAAGGACGGTGTGTGGAGCTTTGCAGTGGGGTGTGTGGGAGAAAGTTCGGGGCCTCCAGGCAAGGCTGAGACTGATCAACTGATGGGTTTCTTTTTTCTAAGACAGGAGCCATTACCAAACCCACGGGCCCATCAAGTGTTCTATTAACACCTGACACTGAGAAAATGCCTTTTTCTTTCATTCCTACTCAGAACTTTATTTTTAGACTGTCAATCCTGTAAGGGTGTCTCAGAATCAGCTGTTGCTAGTCACTATTTTTGAATGAAAAACCACTTCAGTTCCACTTCATATTGAAACATGGTGAACACCAAAAATGTTCCCAACAGCCACCAATTTTACAAACTCCCAAAAATTTAACCTTCCCAATTACCTCCCTAAAAAAGGGTCAGATTAGAATTTGGGTTAAGATTCCCAAGTTTAGTAGAAGAAATACCCGATTCTTTTGCATCTGTCTACAATACCAGTTGTATTAACTTCATATAGTTTGATCTTTTCCCCCGAGTGAATACGATTTCTGAGATAAGTCTAGAGCCTATGTCAGCAAACCTACAGTTAAATGCCACACTGTAAATATTTCAGGCTTTGCGGACCATAGTGCCATTTGCTTTTTTTTTTTTTTTACAACCTTCTAAAAATGTAATACTTAGTGCAAGTGCCATATGAATATCGGCTATAGTACGATCTGACTTTCAGGCTGTAGTTTGCCAACTCTGGTCTAAATTGGGTTGAGAGGGGCGCCTGGGTGGCTCAGTCGGTTAAGCGTCTGCCTTCTGCTGAGGTCCTGCTCCCAGGGTCCTGGGATCAAGCCCCACATGGGGCTCCCCGCTCAGCGGGGAGCCTGCTTCTCCCTCTGCCTGCTGCTCTGCCTATTTGTGCTCTCTCTCTCTGTTAAATAAATAAACATCTTTAAAAAAAACTAATAAATAAATTGGGTTATGAGTGCTTTTAGACCATGCCTTGTCTTTTGCTTCTCTCACTCCTGGAACAGGCCTCAAGGTACAGCATGCCTTAAATATTCAAATGGTTGATAAAATCAAGCCAGGTATTGTTAGTTCTTGGGTTAGCAAATGGTGAAGGAAAACAATATTGTAAAGCTTCACGAGCTTGTATTATTTTCTATCTTGGGATGTAGCTGTCTCAGCTGATTTTCTGAGCACAGCTACTGGTTGGTTATATCACCAAGCTAGGTCCTATTCAAAAGAGCTGGCCCTTGACCTTCAGAGACTTAAAAGGTAGAAATGGTCTTTTGTTTTAATAGGAGGAAAAAATTAGGATTCAGTCCAGTAAGAATGAGTATTAAAGAAAAAAAAAAACAGACAAGCTAGAATAAAATGTTTTATTATTAAAATAAAAAACTTTGTATAAAAGCATTACAGATCAAAAGCTCTATTTACACTTATTGATTCAATATCCAATTAGGCATCAAACACTGAACAGGCACAGCAAAAGGCTGCACATGCAAAGAAAACGGACACACAAACACTTAAGATTCCACCTCTACAAAATGATTTGATTAATACAAAAGGAGAGTGGGGTAGGGCACGACACATGAAATCTGCCCAGAAACTAAAAGGGTAGAGATGGCAAGTTAACAAAACTGTTGAAAGTCACCCAATTCTAAAAAGGCACTTCTCATTGTTATAAAAGTGCTTAAAAGCTGAACATGAACCCTGTGCTTAGTTTATAACTTTAAGAAAGCAAACATCGCAAAGACTAGTAGTAGATGAGTATTACTATTAATTTTCCATGCAAAATGATCAGGAATTTGAAACACCTTACATACAAACCAAAATAAACTTGGCAAACTACAATTATGCTGAAGTGTTACAGCATGAATTCAAGTCAGCCTATTCCTGAAACCTCACCATCCTAACTCCCTGGGATGTCTTTTCTACAATGATTTTGAATACAGCACTGCCCTTGGACTGTGAGAGCCAGATGCATTACTTAACCTTGTAGTGGAAGAAAGCAGAAGCAACTGAGTCTCAACCAGGGCAACTCGTAAAATAAGCCTAATACATGGAATATTCTCATGAGAGGCATCCAAAGTAATATACTCCACTTTACAACAATTACCCAATTTTTCCACATGGTTTTAAGACTTGTGTGCCTTGATTCTGTTAAAAAACATCAACTAGTATGAATGCTAAATCTAAAATTATACAGCTTTCTCGTAAACAAGTTAGAGGGCTGTTCTCTGGAATTCAATAGATGTAGTTAGTTAACATTACTACTGTATTTCTAAGTGCTTGGTTTTATGGGTGGATTCCAGGGCTATTTCAACGCCAATTAAATCAAACATGCTTTCCTAAAATTGCCATTTAAAAGGAATCGGAAACAAAATGGTGGGAGAGAATCACCGGAAATAGAGGGGGGATGGTATGGGGTGGGGGTGGGGAGTGAAGAAGAAACTGCAGGAGGGCAAAGTATAGCTAAGCGATAAACCTCTGTGATGGTCAGGGACATGTGTGTCTAGTGAGATTAACTTGATTTGCGTTTCCTATAAAACTGGCTTATCATCAAAATTCTTAACTCGGGTTCCAATCATGTGACAAAACCAAAAACTTTAGGAAGCTCTGCACAGTGGAAGACGGAGAGTGGATCTTCCAAATGCTATGCTTGCATTTCGAATTCCTGTTTCAGACTGAAAGAGAGAAGGAAGGGAACAGGTCAGGATACGGCTTTCAACCTAAGAATGTTCTTTGGAAAGCCTAATTCAGTTTTCAAAATGTTTTCATTGAGTTATAGTATGTGTAGTTAAGTGCATACATCTAAACCTAACAACTGGAATTTTTATGCACTCACACACACGTCCCCACCACCCAGATGAAGACAGAACGCATTTCCAACATTCGAAAAGCCTCCCAATGTGCCCCTTTGCAGTCAAAACCTGCAGTCCTCACCCCCCAGAGACAAACGCTACTTTCACTTCTATTATCTTTTCATTAAGACACAAACATGAATGCAAGATTTGGGTGTGGAAGAGAGAAAAACCAGCCATTTACCTCTTCAAGTAAGCATGCACATTCCCAAAGCCATGGTATTTGGCTAAATACACAAGGACCCCAGTCGCACACCGCCCATCTCGCTGCCGGCAGAAACTACAGTTGCAGATTCTGCGGCAAGGCGGGCAATGCCAATTCTGAAGGAGAATTGTAAAAAGGCACAGTTAAATCAAATCTTAACTTTCCTCCCCTTACTTACCTATTCTTATTTAACCTCTAAGGTAGGTACATCAATTGCATTTACTTTTTTTTTTTTTAAGTAACAGCAAAAGCTTAATATGATTAATTTCCATTAGTCCTCCTGATGTTTTCTTAGGAAATGCAGCAGAGGTTACACAGCAACTAGCAAGGGTAGAGTCAACTTCCCCTGTATGGTCTGGTCCCAACCAAGCACTCTGGAGGGGGGGGGGCTCAGACTTGTCTATGAAGTCATCAGCCTCCCCTGAAACATGCACCCCACAACTCTAAGGCTTGATCCTTTCACTGTTACCCTTTCTGGCCCCTTCAACTCATGGCTAACATTTAAGTCCACAGGACCACCCTTCAAGCACCTACTGGATCCAGCAGAGCATCCTTGACCTCTTCACCGTAACGGTTTCGAAGGCAGGGACCACAGAACTGGCCTCGAACACCCCAGCACTCTGGGTTTCTGCAGTTTGTTTTGGTATCAATAGTTTTCTGGCGGCATTGATGGCAAGTAGATCCCTACAAAGAGGCAAATAAGATGGAAAAAAAGAACAAAACACTGCTTTTTGTATAGAAAAATGGCATAAAGAACGTCCTTCTTTGTAGATGGTGTCTGACAATTTGTCTTTCAATCCTATGTTAAATCTACATACACATGTATATGCCAAGGGCATGAAAAACAAATCAAGCATGGTGACTTCATCAACTGGCAGATGCAATAGTTAATATTATCAAAACTAGTTTTCTGCAAGAAAACAGCTTATGCAAAAAAAAATACCCCAATCTTTATTTTTAGCACACTATACCCCAGCACCTGTGTATGTAGACGTACACACAGTAAACATGTTGAATCAATTTCTAAATTAAAAGAAAAATCAAATGCTACCAAAGGCTTACTAGGCAAATACCATTACTGCAGACTCACTAAGAGATGTATATCCCAAGGACACTAAAAAACTTTCCTTGTATCAAAAAAACACACAGGCACATATCAAATATGCTAAGACCTTTAACAGTAGCAAAACTCTAAGGATAGAAGCTATCCTTTCTCTCACAGATGTTCATGTTCACAGATACGACTTAGAGAGTTTCGTACCAATGAGCGGTTATAGATCTTCTCTCGAGAGTTGTTGCAGATGTTCTCCAGCTCTTCCTCTGTAATTTCTTCCACAGGGCGAATTATATGTGGAAGGGTCATGGATCCGGCACGACGACTTCTGGGCATGTCATCTTCCTGCATGACAAAATTCATGGAATGGTGTTCTACTGGCTCTCCCCAGCTCTGAATCCCAGATACATGATTTGTAATTTCTTCATGAAGAATTCAACATAGAAATCTTTCTTATAGCTTATGGAGAAGGGGCAAGTTAAGTTTACTAAAGATAATGGGACAACATCATGGAAATGATTCCTACATTAAGAAGCTGAAGAAAGCTTTGGCCACTTAAAAATAAAATCTTGAAATAAAAGGTGGGGGCGGCACTCTGGCTGGCTCAGTCGGTAGAGCATGCAACTCTTGATGTTGGTGTTACAAGTCTGAGCCCCATGTGGGATGTAGAGATTACTTAAAAATAAAATCTTAAAAAAAAAAAAAAAAGGCAAGCAAGCAAGCTTTGACCTTCTCACCTGCTAACAAAACACATCAAATAAGTTTATATGACATTAACAATTCTGAATGATTTGAGAACGTTTACTATGGGTCATCTGGTGTTGAGGCCACATGGGTCCCTGTGCTGTGTATTGGATACTGGGCCTACAGAAGATAACAAACAGAAGAGCAAGCACAAGTGCAGAGAGCTCACATTCATGTAGTTGTCCATGGTCTTCCTCTTTCTCACCAGCATGTACTTATCCTCCATCTCTTCCTCCTCCTCCTCTGTGGGTAGAGCACTAAGGGACCCAAGGATCCGGGACCTTGACCTGGTAAGAGGACGAGCTCTTCGTTCAGGGTTTCTCCTGGAAGCTACACCTGGGAATGTACGCCTTCGGGGGGTCTTTGACTGCTAAACAAAACACACATGATGAAACCCATTTATTCCAGAATGAAGAGAAGTGGCACCTTCTCCTTAAGTACGTTTTTGTTTAAGTAAAAGGGGAGCTCCATTTCCTAATCCTTTGTCCTTTCCATAATGCATGGAAAGTGAGCCCCAAAATGATACAGCTGTTTTAATTCTGCTCTTCTAACACCAAGCCATTTCTCTCAGACTGAGAGATGACCCTTTTATTCTTCCACTTAAGAACAGATCTTGTTTTCCAAAAAAACCCTTTCTACAATATCTCTTGAGCCCTGAAACATACTCAGTATTTCTACATGGCACAAGAGAGAAATATATGTATGGTTTTCCTTCTTCTGTTTCTTGCTTGCCTCTTCCCCTTCTCCTCAGGGAGCAGACACATCAAATTCCCCTTAGTTGCACCAGCTTAGTTCCTCAGAAGATAATCACATATATTAGGCCATGACTTGGTTAAGAAATTGTTTTTTCCTTTTTTTCCTCCCATTCTCAGTTATTAAAAACCTCTATTATTAGGAAATGCAGCAGAGGAAGGAAGGAATATCCTAATGCTAGGGATACAGAAAAAAAAAAAAAATTCAATCTTTACTCCCTACCCTTGAGAGGCTTAATTTAGTTGGGAAGGAGAGAAATAGCCAATCAAAAGGGGTTTAAGCGCTGCAGAAGCATGGTTTGGAGAGGCCAGATCTGTCCTAGCATGCACAGAAGAGGTCCCAGAGATCTGTTAGAAGGTTTACTTCTTTGTCTGTAGGACTACACAAAATAAGGAAATTGGATTTTAAAATAACAAATTTAGGGGCACCTGGGTTATTCAATCGGTTAAGCGTCTGCCTTCGGCTCTGGTCCTGAACCCGGGGTCCTGGGACAGAGCCCGGCTTGGGCTCCCTGCTCAGTGAGAGTCTGCTTCTCCCCCTCCCTCTGCCCCTCCCCCCCGCCCATTCTCTAATAAATAAAATCTTAAAAATAAATCTATCTTAGACCTGTCCAAAATACAATATAAGCAAGGATTTGCACTTACTGTACTGGGGCCTGGTAGGGAACGCCTTCCAGGGAATGAGCCAGGGAAGCTTTCTAGTTCTGACATTAGTTTTGCAAGCTAAAAAGGGAGGATATTCAACAGAAATTATTAGTTTAGAATAACTGCTGAAAAAAAGCAACTTCTGGAAATTAGTAGCACATGTCGAGTTTCTGATTTCACTTATACATTTACCAAGACTTTAATAGATTAAAAAAGAGAAGTTAACTTAGGAAAAGCAGCACATTTTAAAGCACACATTGTGAATACTTAAGTTACATTGAAAATAATTCTTAGGACACAGGTATAAGCAATGAGCAGCTTACAGAAAGGATGGGAAGGGTTAGTAGTGTTACCACAAAGTCAGATACCTACCATTGCTTTGTTTTGCTTTATATTTAAAGCTCTTTTCTCCAAAAAATTCATTCCATTTTCATCTTCTGAATCAGAACTGGAATCGGTTACAGTATTCTCAGGGGGCTGGGGGGGCACTGCTCTTTTGGTGGCGGCTCCCCTCGTTTTTTGGGTTGGAAACTTCATGGCCACCCGGAGGGGTCCGGACCGTCGGCACTGGCTGCGGGTCCTGTAGCCGGTGTGGTCTGACTGCAGTCTCTAGTTAACCAGGAACAATGGAGTCGTTAATGACTTGTTGATTGTCTGACAGGCTGCACCAATATGACTACAAAATCCCTTCTGAACAAAAGACACTGACATCAAATAAATTTTAATTGAACACCTTAATTGTCAATTTTAATTGACAGCTCTGGGCAATAAAATCAGGAATTACAAATAAATACAATAATCAGGGTAACTGAACTCCTGTAGCCTGAGACACGTCTTTATAAACCATCTGCATAGCCCTTAGGCCAGTGGTTCTGAATCTTTTTTTTAATGTGAAAATCCCAGCTCCCTTTTTAATTCAAAAATAGATCTTTTGTTTTTTAAACGAATTCCTATAAAAACAAATATGTGTTCTCCCACAAACATGGTTTCAATGTTTGGCATTAAACTATATTACAGGTGCCTGAGTGCTCTAATCTACTTTTTAAAAATTTTGCAGCAAACAGGTATAACATGAAATTCACCATTTTAACCCTTTTTAAGTGTACAGTTCAGTGGCATTAAGGACATTCACACTGTTGTACAGCCATCACCACCATCTGTCTCCAGAACGTTTTCATCTTCCCAAACTGAAACTCTGCACCCATTCAACACTAACTCCCCACTACCCCCTAGCCTCTGGAAACCACCATTCTACTTTCTGTCTCTATGAATTTGACTATTTGAGGTACCTCTCTAACCTACTTACTGTAAACTTAAAATTAAAAAAAATTTTTGAGATTTCAAAATTAAAGTGGGGTTCCATCATTAAAAATATATTAAAATTAGCCATCAGGGAAAAGCAAATCAGAATCACAAGATACTGTTTCATTACCCACTAGTGGAGCTGAATCAATAGCAAGTATGGCAAGGATGTAGAGAACCTCAAACCACATACACTTTTGGTAGGAACATGCAAGAGTGCAGCCGAAGACAGCCTGTCAGTTCATCAAAAGGCCAGAGTTACTATAGGACTTGTTCGTATATATACTCTGATAGTATTATGTCCACACAAAAACTTGTATGTGAATGTTCACGGTAGTGCTATTCACAATAGTCAAAAGGTGCAAACAACTGCCAAATCCATCAACTGATGAAGAGGATAAGTAAAATGTACATTCACACAATATTATTCGGCAATAAAAAGATATTAAGTACTAGCACATGCCACAACATTGAAGAAACATGAAAACCTTCCATGAAGTGAAAGAAGCCATTCACGAAAGACCTCATAGCGTACGGTTTCATTCGTACGAAGTGTCCAGAGTAGAAAATCTATAATGGTGGCAGACAAATTGGTGGTTGCCCATTGACGATTGGGGGTACTGGGAAAGGATGAGAAGTGACTGCTAATGGGGACAAGGTTTTTTGGGGGAGCTGATGAAAATATTCTAAATTGATTGTAGTGATGGCTGAAAAAAAAATTGATTGAGAAAAGAAAATATATCACCCATAAAGTCCCAGAAATGGAACAGCCACTTTTTAACATCCAAACACTTCTTAAATCTGCACAGCTTCTAGGATTCTTCGTGTACTTTTAGTGTGCCCGATACGAGAAAATGACAAACTTTTACGGGTTCTTAAGACTTTTAATCGATTGGCATCTTATTAATTGAAACAAACACCATCTACAAAGAGTGTAAACACTGCCCCGAAATGACTCAGGCTAGACAATGTTTAGGTCACATGCAGACTTAAGAGACTAGCCCCTGCAAGAACTCCAATCTGCATTGATTTGGACCATCACTTCTTAGAGGCAATGTTACATTACCACCAAGTTACACCGTGATAAACACTCCTTGGCCAGATGTTCTCACTTATGTCAGCATCATTGTGGTCGCCGGGAGTGGCTCCCCATCAGACCCCAATGAGCTGAAGAGCATGCACCTGACTGTAAATCAACACACTGCTTCCTTTGTTGAGACAGTCCTGCTAACCAGAGTCTGCAGAACTAAACAATATGCTCAGGGAGAGTGGGACCGAGGTGCAGCAGCAGCAGTGGCCTGAGCAGAATGACAGAGGTTAAAGGTAAAGCAGCGTGCACAAGAAAAGCCAGCCAAGGAGCACAAGTGAAAGCAGGAAGGGCCCTAATTGTCATTATGTGCACTCAAACTCCTGCACATGAATTATCACAGGTTTTCCAAATGAGGTCTAGATCCACCACCAGAACCCACATTTACCAAAGGCCTGCTCCAGGCCAGGGCCAGTACTGGGCTGGGCACTTGAACTTAAATACGGATATAGCTAATCTTGAGGACATGTGGGCTTCTGATCATCAGGCTAGATTTCTGTGGCAACAGAAATCTGGAGGTTGGCCAATTTTATCTTACCAGTTTCCAAGACTTTCAGAGCCTACAAAATGTTCAAGCTTTACAAGTAGGACTATATTAGTAAAAACTGTTGTAAGACAAGAAAATAACTTAAAATTTTAAAAAAGGTCAACAAAATCTTCTGGCATGACTAAAATGAAAATTACGAGGAAAAAAACTTTAAATTATGAGAAAAAAACTTCAAACAAGTATGTCATGCCTGTAAATGTACGGTACTTCTTGACATGGGTTCTCAAACTCACCATTCCATCTTGTATCTCACTCTCTGAGAAACCGCAAAATGATTCATCGTCAGAGTCGGCATGAAAAATACTGGCCAGTTCTTTAGTGACATCTGGCCTTGATTTCTGTAAAAATCCACAATGGTCTAACACATCTTGCACCTCACTTTCTGAAAAGCCGCAGAAAGATTCATTATCAGAGTCCTCATAAAAAACATTTGCCAGTTCTTCACTGATATCTGACCTGAATTTAGGTTTCTGTAAAATAAATAAATAAATGTGGTTGTGCATTTTTTTCCTTTTTCAAGAACCAATTTTCCATAAACGTGCAGAGAGCAAATCACATTTACAAGTGCACTACAAGAGAACAGCTTTTGTTACAAAGAAAAATGGTTCAGAGGTTTACAAATGATTTCTGAGTTGTTATGGCAAATCATCAGGCATGTTAGGTTAGGCGACATTTCAAAAAGACAGAATAAGTAGCTAATCTACCTCCAACAATTACTACCTAGAACCACAGCAAAAAGTGAAATGAAATTACAATGCATACTGTATTTTCTAGCGGCTGTATAGAAATGCAGGCAAAAAGCAAGCAGCTTTAATCACGCACAAAGCATTTGGGGCACTGTGGGCACTGCAGACTCAATTCTGTTTATTCTCAGGCAGCACTTACCGTGTTTGCAAAATTATCAGAAGCAAAGCTGTCACAACTGTCATCAGAGGATGATGACGTTTCCATGGAAATCAACTTCACATATCTAAATTTCTTTACGTTCTTCTTTACTCCGTGATCCTTTTGCTGTAAATGAAAATGGCAATACTATTAAGTGGGTCGCTTACACCAACTGAAGACATCATTTTGAGTTTAGTAGTTCAAACAGCACAGAGTAGATACATCCATTTCTTATACCCTACATAGTAAAAGGAGGATTTGCGAATGCTACAACAATATTTTCAAAACCTGGTAAAATCTTAAAAGGGGATCCCTTTGAAGGAATATTGTTAAGGACATTTATCGGTTCAATCAAACATCTACAGAACTACCTCACTGAACACCTCTTTCCCCCAAGCTGAGCGTGTGATACGGAGTTCCCAAGGGGTTTAATGCTGACCTCCTAAAACCTGCCTGTTAAAAACATTAGATTGCACTTCCAAAAGGAAATTTCAGAAGTACAAAATGGTTGAGTGATTTCTCTCCCTCAGCCAAAATCAAGCTAATGAGGTCTTTTTATCTAAGCTTTGGCCTATGTACTGTGATGCTAATTTCCCAAACTACAAGAACTGGGCAGCACCTCTACTTCAAGATGGCAAGCTTTCAAGCTGGCCCTGCTCTAACCAAGAGGGGTACAGTGATTTCAGCACAAGCCCTTACAAATCAAGTACATCAACCGAGTGAACAAACATACAAGGAGGCAAGTTAAAGGTCAAACAGCACTCCAAACCCAGGTAGAATGCACGATTCCATCTCAGCATTCTATCAGCCCGGCCTGACATTCAGCTTTTTCCGAAGTCCCCTTCCTATACAATTCTTAAGTTTTTAGAAGTCCTTCTGTAAGTCACAAATTACTTGTAGGTTACTTGTTCATAAACACCGAACAGCCTGGCTTTGCTCATCAGAAAATGCAATTAGCATCTCATCTATCTAAAGACAGAGACAGCAGTTTCTGGCATTTCTTAACATTTAATGAGACTTAAGTGTTTTTAGTTCCTATGTTTTAATTTTCTTAAATATGGCCACACAATAGAAATGACTCCTCCCACTGAAAACTTTAAAAGGCAAGCTCTGCTATGGGTCCCACAAAATAAAGCCAAGATGTGAGGTGTCAGGTGGAAAGAACATTCTTGACCTTCCTTGTACATCTAACATTAGGCACTTCATTTCAATCTCTTGCAAATAAAACTGTCTTCTGTCCTTTTAGAAAGGCAGAAAAATGTGATAATAGGTAGTGCTACTACCTATTAGAAGGGCTCTCAAACACCCCATTTTCCAAGTGAGGAAATTCAAGGCTCGTGAAATAGAGTGCCCAAGAGGACACAGCTGGAAGGAGAACCCAATTCTGTAATCTCCTACGACAGCAGTGCTCCCTGCACTACTGCAGCAATTTACTCATCAATCTACCTGCAAGCAGTCAGAGGCCCAGGACAGCCTCAAGGGAGGCAGTCTACTGGAAGCTGACAGTACGCTGGGCTTTAACACGTCAGCACATGCCAAGAGTTAGTTAGCAGGCAAATGCATGTTTGGAGGAAAAGACGTAGAAAAAGGCAAATAGTCATGGTTGAGATGAACTTTTCTGGCAGGCAGGTAAAAACTAATACGACTTAGTAGGTGTTTTTTTCGTGCCAGGCCCTAAGCATGTTTTCACATTACGTTTAATTCCTTGCAACAAAGGTGCTACCATTATTCCCACCTAACAAATGGGGAAGCCGAGGCGTGAAGGGTTAAGTGGATTATTCGTCACAGGATGGCCCAAATTTGAACCCAGGCACGTCAGATTCCAAGTCCTGTTACACATGGCTTTCTCCAACCTTAAAGCTAATGCCGGGTTACACCCAAGAGTAGTGTGTGAAACCACGCCCCCAACACGCCCTCTCCCACACCCCACCCCCACTAGAACCACAGCTTCCCCACGTGTGTCACTCTTTATTTATTTTAAGCATGTCACACTCTTCCTTTCCACCCAACCCCCATCTTCTAACATCTCCTGGGGCAGACCCTACGTTCCGGTTTCCGTTAGAGCAAAAAGTAACGTTCCGTTCAGGGAAACGTCCTGCAGCTGCGAGTAAGGTTGGTGGGTGGAGGAGTGGGAAACGAGCAAATGGTCGTTGAACAGCACCTTCAGGTGCTCTTAATCGCCGATGCCTCCCCCCATGTGCGCACCCAAGTCCTAAGGAGACCATTTTGCAAGACCTTTAAACTTCAAACCCACAGGTACTCAGCGGTTAGAAAGCGGAGATGCTGGTGTGGCAAGCGCAAAATCCGGCGGGGAGCGGGTCCAAAGGGCCCCCCGGTGCGCGCAGGTCTTGCCGCAGCGAGCCACCCACCCGCCCGCAGCGGCACCTCGGAAAGGCCTGCACCGCTGTAGGGCAAACACCCCAGGGTGCAGGGAGGGAGGCGCTCCCCTCCACCCGGGCTCTGGCCGGCAAACACAATGGGGGACCCGCTAGGTCTGGCCGCTGTCCGGCCCCGAGCGCACGTGCACTTCAGGCGCACGTGGCTTCGGGCTCCCCAGCGCTGCCAACCAACCTGAAAACTGCTCAAATCTCCGACCGCCAGCGCGCCGGGTGCGCACGCCCAGCGGGGTCGGCCCCCGGCTCGGAATTACGCGAAATGCATAAAATCTGGGGCTTGCCTAAATGGGCGCCGCCCAGGACGGCCACCAGTTGATAAGCAGCACTCGGACCGCAGAGGTAGAGGGAGTCGGTCCGCGCCCAGCACCCACCGCACCCGCCCCTCGGGTTCATCAGCCTAGCGCTCACCGGCACGCGGCGAGCGTCCATGCTGGCGGCGGGCGCCCAGGCCGGCGCTCTGAGCCTGGAGAGCGAAGCACCGCGCGCCGCGGTCCCACAGAGCTGAAGGAGCTGGAGCTGCAGCGGGCGGGGCGCTCAGACCCGGGCCTCGAGGGGCGGGGCTCCGGCCGGCTTTCCCGCGTTGGGGCGCAGGTCCTGCAAGCTATGGTAACCGCCTACCCAGGCGCGAGATCCTTTCGGCACTGGGGAAAAAAGCGGCCCCAAAAATATTATGACCCCAAGGCACAGCCTTGGAATGCCGTAAAGTCCGCCGTGGAAAAGCGGCGCTTTTAGGGCTCTAGACAACTCTCTTTAGGTTGCTGCACGGTCCTGAGCGAATGGCGCGAAAGAGGTTCGTATTGCCCCGGGGTTAGCAGGCTGATTTGCATGAATTCCCGGGCTGGGAGAGGAAAAGTCGAGGTGCGGAGTAATGGAGAGCAGAGCGAGAGTCTTGCGGGTTTTGGCTCTTACCACTTGCATTGCGGCGTGCGGTTTACGTTATTAAGCGTAAAAATCAAAGAATTAAGCATGAATTCCCCCTTTATTAGTCCAGTCACTGTCTCTGAGTGTGGCACCTCTTTATCTGGCAACCACATCATTATCTGCAGCAATAAAAGGAGTAAAATCTTGATTTTTTTTTTTTCTTTCCAGAAAGCACGGGAAGCCGTTGTTTTGCATAAGACTTGTGGTTTTTTAATGGACAAAAAGGCGCTGCCATTAGTTAAGACTTATCTGCGGGATCATACAGGCTTTAAAATTTATCTGTTGAGGATAGAAGCTGAAGACTATTAATGTGGTTTGACTATCTTTTCTTTCGTCAGAATTTATAATTACCGAAATTGGAATGACCGTGAGGTATTTTTCAATTGCCCTTTTAATCAAATCTGACATTCCGACGCAATAAAGTGTGAGGCTTTAAAATTTTTTTGTAGAGAGCAGGAAAAAAGCTTTTAGAAGAAAAAGTAAGATGATTTGGGTTGCTTTAAAAGACACTAATTATAATCTTACGCTTAAGACAAGTGCTTGAAATGAAACCATTCGAATTTTCTCCTTAAAAACTTTTCTCTCGGGAATAATTCCTTTACAGTAAGAGAGCATGCGTGAACACACCGCGTTCCTCTCTGGATGTATTGAATACAAAAACTTGTGCGCAAGTAATAGCAGAGAACAATGGATTGGAAGAATTGGGAGGGTCTTGGTCAGAGTCTTCGAGCCTTTCTAAAACACGCCTGCCCATGGTCACTCTGTCACAGTGTAAGGGACAAAGAACTCACGGTCTCGAAGGTAGGCGCCAAGAGAGGCGGTTGGTTTGGCGAAATTCTTGGCAGTGGTGGTGATGGGGGGGGGGCGGGTGAGTGACTCAATAAGTATTGAGTAAATAAACAACTATATAAATGGTGAAAGAACTAAAATTGTCGTTGGTGCTGTGTCCTTGGGAATACAGTTTTTTGCCACTGAAATATGTGAGAATTTGGAATTGTGAAATGCGTAAAGTAAGGGAAGATTAAGTCCTTTGAGAAGTTCTGATAGGAAAATTCTTAATTCTCTTGGGGCACTAGAAAATCGTTTACATATTAAGATTAAGATGTCTGGTCTATCAGTCTTTTTAGTAAACCGAAAGATGCAAATTAAAACAGATACAGTTTCACTCAGAGGCAAAAATTTAAAAAAACCTGATAAGACCAGGTGCTGGTAAGGACATGAGGAAATTCCTGCAATGTTAGAAGTGTAGTTTTTTTTTTTTTTTTTTTTTTTACTTCACAGGACAGTTCAGGGATATTTAGTAAAACCCAGCAAAACCATTTCCAGGTATATTACCCCCCCAAAAAGTTTTTCACACTGCTGGTTAGAACCCATTGGTGAATTGTGACATCAACTTTGTGGGTTACAGCTAGCACACTTTCTTCTTTCTTTTTGAAATTGGGTAAAAAATAGTAGTAAGTGTGAGTATTGTTTTCTCGAACTGTGTCACTTGTGTGTGTGTGTTTTGTATAAATGCGTATTTCATATTGCGCTTCGCCATGGACAGAATTTTCAAAATAGCATCCTGGAGAATGTGCATGATGAGTCTTGTACTGATGTTCTCTCATTCATTCAGGTTAAGTATAGACAATGCCTATTACAGCAGGCACTATTCTGAGAACTGGAGACTCAAAGGCCAGGGAGTGTACATCCTAGCAGAAGAGTAGAAGTAAACAAGATAATTTCAGGTGTGATAACTTCTGAAAAGAAAAAAAAATAGGAAATGAAAGAGGTATTAATTCAAATAAGAAAAACAGGAAAGGCTTCTCTGAGGTGTTACCTGAGCAGGAGCCTGAGTAAAGCAAGGGAAGAAGTCATAGGAGATAAGGGAAGTGCTGGTTTTAAGCAGAATGAACAGCTGGTTCAAAGGCTCTATAAGGCAGCTAACAGAAGAAGCCGAGTATGCTGTGACTATAGAGCTAGGGTAAGAAAGGGAGAGGGCCCAGATCGTGTGGGGTCTTCCTGACCATGGGAAGAGCTTTGGATTTTATCCTAGGTATGATGGGAAGGATTTTGATGGAGAGACCCAATCTGACCCCATGGACTGTATGAACTGTAGGTTGAAGGGGAGCAGGATTGAAAGCTCAAGGCACTTAGGAGCCCCTGGAGGAGAAAATGATGGCTTGGACTAGGGTAGTTTTAGGGTGGGGAGAACTGCTCAGATATATTATTTTGAAGATCGAGCTAATGGGACTGGAGGGATGGATGGTTCATTCATATTAGCATTGTGTATCATAGTAAAATATGGCAAATTAAGTGCCCCTCAGAAGGGAAATGGATGCACAGACGGTGGTATATTCATAGAATGGAATTTGAACAGTAATTCAAATGAATGGTATGGCTTACTTGCACCAATGTAGATAAATCTTAATATTGAATGAAAAAGCAAATTGCAAACATTTCTGCAAACTGTACCCCTTAGGCAAGTTTTAGAAACATAAAACAAGACCAAACAAAAGAAACCTAAAATCTACTTAAGTTGTGAAAGTATAAAAAAACCTACATGAACAAAACAGGATACAGTAAACTCTGAGGAGGGAAAGATGGAAAGAGAGGTGAGGCCTTCCACTCTATCATTAATGCTTTTTTGTTGTTGTTACTTTCTTTAAAAATAGTGTGAAGCAAATATGGCAAAGTGTTAAATGTGAATGGTGGGCACACGAATGTCTTTTATATTTTTACTTTCCATGGGGTTTTCTTTTTTCTTTTGGATCCAAAACATTTTATAATAAAATTTTTAAGTCTGAAACACTTGACCCATCTGTCGATCAAGATCTAGGTTTGTAGTGTTAACTATGCAGTCCCTTTACAGGGTCCTATAAATGGGAATGTAAGTTCATCTTGCAATTTTAGGTACCTTATAAAGGTCTTCAGTCACTATGTTAATTGTATCCTGGTAAATACGTTCATTTTAAATGAAAGCCACAAAAAGCATAAGAATGGAAATTCAGTGTGCTCAGCAACAGGTAACAGGGAATGACATTTCATAGGCACATACCTGCTATCTACAGACAGTATCTGGTATGAGAGCTGTAAATACAAGTACTCAGAAAATACTTATTACCAACTAAAATGATTGTAGATGGAATTTTAAACCTAAAACTTTCTAAAATACTGTCTCCTATTGAAGAGCTTTAAGGTATGTGTTGTCCTGTAGCTTTTATTCACCTTGCACAAAGAATTCCATTTCCTATTATTGGGTTTGAAACTTGACAACTCAGCACTTAAATAATGCGGTAAGGTGAAGTCAAACTTGAACTCAACATAATTGATTTTAAGACAAAGAATGCAAGAATTAAGATCATTTTTAGATGCGTGGGTGTACTTGTTCTCTGTCCCATACACCCTTCCTTCTCTCAGGAAATGTAACGTGAACCCAAGTGGCTCAGTAAATGAGAGACCTTCAATAGACCATGCACACCCAGAGACAAAGGGCTGGTGAGGGGTTCACTGTGTTTGTGGATACAGACAGGTTGCAGTCTGTCAGGTCACAAATCTCTATTCTAAATAACCCCCTAATTATAGATTTACCTCCCCCGTGTCTGCTTTCAGGATGTACAAAGGCAAGAAACCTAAAAGGCCTAAAGTTACCCTTCCGTTGCCAGAAGCCACTCTGTGGGAGGGCCCAGCCCATTACCACCCTGGTTGAGTTTAGTCCACAAATCCTACCTCTCCAAACTCTACTTGTATGTTTGCTTTTGATTATATGTCTGCACTGTTGAGCAGGTCAGTTTGCAGACATCGGATACCTGGTTAGAGAAAGGAATATGGAAACATGAATGCAAATCTGGTTGTTTTTAGCAAGAGGAAATACTTGTTTTTTCATGGATAAGCATTGTTCATTATGAAATATTTGATGGTATAAAGCGTTAAAGCATCATTGAACACTAGATGAGATAAAGTCATGTTTTAATTACTGAATCAGTTCAAACATTATGGAAGCTGAACTATAAATATAACCTAACCGCCTACATTTTACCAACCGCAACTCCCCTCTAACTTGTTCTCCTTCTATAACTTTTTAAATTTGCCCTTGATAAAGTGTTTTTACAGGGGTACAAATATTTCTTGGAGGTAAGGATTTCATTTCCCTTGGATATAGACCCAGAAGTGGAATTACTGGATCATATATTTCTATTTTTAGTTTTTTGTGGAATCTCCATACTGTTTTTCCATAATGGCTACACCAATTTGTATTTCCACCACAGTGTGCAAGGGTTTCCTTTGTTTTCCCCACGTCCTCGCCAACACTTGTTATCTCTTATCTTTTTGATATAATAACTTCAGAAAACACAATGAGGGGAGGAAAGAAGTCCAGAAAGATGTAGCAGAAAGTTGGCAGAGATTTCTTCTGGGATAGGGGAGCTAATGGTGATTTTTCTTCTCTTTTCTCCTCTTTTGTTCTTTCCAAATTATCTGGAATGAGCTCAAATGACTTTCAAAACCACAGGAAAAACAACAGAAAAAAACAAGAGTGGCTCCCTATCCTTAAAATAACAGAAACAAACCATGCCCAGGAAGAGAGGCTGAGGCACTTAGGGTGATTTGGAGGGGATGAAAGATGGGGGTGGGGGGAGTGGTGTGTGAAGGGAAAATGGAGTCAAGGAAAGGGAGGGTCTGTTGATGGGGCAGCCAGCTATGAAGTGCTTCTCAGTTATCCTGGGGGCTCTGACCAGCACCTGCTTGGCCTTCTGGGACATGGTAGCAAAGTCCTGCTGAGCAGCTTGGGGCCCATAGGCACCTAGCAAGATTTTTGGTTTTACTCAAGAACTTCTTGTTTTTAATTTGATCATTTCCCCTTCTGGAAACAACTAGGATGCAAAAAAAAAAAAAAAAAATTCTGTGGTTTAGTTGTGAGCAGTCTCTGTTCATTGCATAGACAACTTCTTCTAAACTATTATGGTTGTGAATTTTCCAGATCATAGAATTCTTCAGATTTCTTTTTAAGCAACTCTTTGGAAAGAGAATCGTTGCAGAGAGAGGAAGTTTATTAGCTGAAAGGAAACTTAGGGATTGTCTATAGAATGGTTAATTTCTGGAGTGAACCAAATTCAAGATGGTGAGGGACCTAGGGAGAAGTCTAATCTGCACATTGACATATAGAATTCAAAACCAGTCTACCAGCAGTCCTTAAAACCTTAAACATAAATACCATATGATCCATCAATTCCACTGGTCAACTGGCAGAATTTCCGCTTTTTCTCTTTATCTCTTTTGGAGTCCCCAGAGGTAACCTTGTGAATGGTATGGCTCATCTTAGTCGTTTTTCAAAGCAGCTTTCTTCAGGCTTCAAATGTAAAGCATACAAACTGCTATGGACTAATACTTTCTCTACCACTCACTCCGGAATTTCATATATCCCAACCCACAGAATTCACTAAGGAACACTGACAGAAAGCTGAACGCTTATTTTTTATTTTATTTTTAAAAGATTTTATTTAACAGTCTCTCACTTAACAGAGAGACACAGTGAGAGAGGGAACACAAGCAGGGGGAGTGGGAGAGGGAAAAGCAGGCTTCCTAGGACCCTGGGATCATGACCTGAGCCGAAGGCAGACGCTTAACGACTGAGCCACCCAGGCACCCCTGAACTCTTATTATTCTACTTTGCTTTTCCTTAGGCTTATCAGAAAAACAGCTGGTACCACACCCAGGACACCTGTAGGGGGCTGAATTGTGGCCCCTCAAAATACATATCTTTGTTCTAATACCCAAATTCTGTAAATGTTCATTTAGGAAAAGGGTCTTTGCAGATATAGTTAAGGGCCTTGAAAGGAGACCATCCTGGATTATCCACGTAGGCCCTAAACCCAATAACAAGTGTCTTTATAAGAGAAGAGAAGTCACAGAGTAGGTCATTTGAAGATGGAGACAGAGATTGGAGTGAGCAATCACAAGCCAAGGTACAAGGACAGCCTCCAGAAGCTAGAAGAGGCAAGTAATGGAATCTCTCCTTGAACTTCTAGAGGAAGCACAGTCATGCCCACAGCTTGATTTCAGACTTCTGGTCTCTGGAACTGAGAGAGAATACATTTCTGTTGTTTTAAGCCACAAACTTTGTGGTAATGTTTATGGCAACCACGGGAAATTAATACAACCACATTGGCTTCCAGTCTCTAAAGAAGAGGAGTCCAAACAGAACCAGCTTGACCAGGCTTTCATGATAGAGATGGGATTGCCATTACAACTCTGGTGACAAACTAGGTTAGATCTTTCAAACTCTTACTCTGAAAGACAACTAGAATAACTAGGCTTTCCCAATTACCAGCTCGTGTTCGTGACTTATGGAGCCAGTGCTAGGGACTGAATGTTTGTATGCCCACCCTCCATTCTACCCACCCCATTCATATATGGACATCTACTCTAATGAGCTGATATTTGGAGGTGGGGCCTTTGGAGGTAATCAGGTCATGAGGGTGGAGCCCTCATGAGTGGGATTAGTGCCCTTATAGAAAGAGACATGAGAAAAATTTGCTTCCTCTCTCCCTGCTCTCCACTTTGTGAGGATCCAAGGAAGACCACCATCTGCAAACCAGGAAGAGGGCCCTCACCAGATACTGGATCTGCTGGCACATTGATTATGCACCTCCCAACCTCCAGAACTGTGAGAAATGAACGTCTGTTGTTTAAGCCGTGCATCCTGTGGTATATTTGTTAGACTAGCATTAACAGCCAGTTTTTACAGTTTCTAATTTTTCCGAGTTTTAGATAATTGTCCTTAACACGGTCCTGATCAACCCAGCTTTCCTACTGTCCGTTATGTTCTCATGACACTGACTTTACAGCAAGCTTTTGTCTGCCTTGGATACAGAGCATCATTTTGCCTTCAATCTTACTATTGGCCAGCATTATCTCTTGGTATTAACAAGAGATTAAACCAAGAGAAAGAAAATGATTGGCTTAGGTTCATCTTGTGTATGTGTGTATGGGACCACTACGGTATTATGGATCAGTGGCCCCTATGTCAGGTGTCCAATCTGTGCTATCTGGGAGCATGAGAGAATTATCATGTGGTATCAAATGTGGTGCTTAAGTAGCTGGGGCTGGGTATTCAGATGCTGTCTGGCACAGTATAAGGGTAAATAGTGTGGGCTGTGCCTGGGTTTGCATGGTAGCTCTGTCACCCACCACATGTTTTATGATCTTGGGCAAGTTAATCTCAATCTCAGTTGTATTATCTGTAAAACGGAGATAGTAATCCAAGTCTACCTCATAGGGTTGGCATGAGGAATAAATGAGTACATATCTGGCATATACTCAGTACTCAATACATTTTTTTTAAATTTTTTTATTATGTTAATCACCATTACATTACATCATTAGTTTTGGATGTAGTGTTCCATGATTCATTGTTTGTGCATAACACCCAGTGCTCCACACAGAACGTGCCCTCTTTAATACCCATCACCAGGCTAACCCATCCCCCCACCCCCCTCCCCTCTAGAACCCTCAGTTTGTTTTTCAGAGTCCATCATCTCTCATGGTTGGTCTCCCCCTCCAATTTCCCCCCCTTCAGTGCTCAATACATTTTAACTATTATTGGGGCTTAAATTTACCATTTAATTTTTTATTTCCTGTTTTTTCTCCTGTTTCTTTGTTTCCCTGTTTTATTCTGCTTTCCGGTGGGTTTGAACATTTTTTAAAATTCAGTTTTGACTTATTTATAACTTAGTGTATCTCTTTATATATTATTGTTTGCTCTAGGTATTATACTTATCACAGGCTACGAGGGTTTCCATTTCACAAGTTCAAACTATTATTGAACCTAATAAGCACATGACTTTTCCCATTGTGTGATTCCAGAGATGCCCTCAATTAACATGATTCATATGTCACTTATTCATATGTCACTTATAGCTGAGTAATATTCCATTGTGTGTGTGTACACCACGTCTTTATCCATTCATCTATCAAGGGGCACTTGGGCTGCTTCCGTAATGTGGCTATTTTAAATAATGCAATAAACACAGGGATGCATATATCCTTCAAATTACTGTTTTCATATTCTTTGGGTAAATATCCAGTAGTGTGATTACTGGATCAGATGGTACTTATATTTTTAATATTTTTGAGGAATATCTATACTGTTGTCCACAGTGACTGCACTAGTTTGCATTCTCACAGACAGCACACAATGGTTCCTGTTCTCCACATCCTCATCAACACTTGTTTCTTGTGTTTTTCATGTTAGCCATTCTGACAGGTGTGAGATGGTATCTTATTTTGGTTTTTGCATTTCCCTGATAAGTGATGTTCAGCATCTTTTCATGTGTATCTTAGCCATCTGTATGTCTTCCTTGGAGAAATGTCTGCTCATGTCTTCTGCCCATTTTTTAATTGGATATTTGTTTTTTGCTGTTGTATAAGTTCTTTATATATTTTGGAAACTAACCCTTTATCAGGTAAGTTCTTTGTAAATCTCCTCCCATTCAGTAGGCTGTCTTCTAGTTTTGGTGGTGGTTTCCTTCACTGTGTAGAAGCTTTTTTATATAGATGTAGTCCCAATAGTTTATTTTTGCTTCTGTTTCCCTTGCTTCAGGAGACCTATCTAAGAAGATGTTGCTACAACCCATGTCAGAGAAATTACTGCCTGTACTCTCTTCTAGGATTTTTATGGTTTCAGGTCTCACATTTAGCTCTTTAATCCACTTTGAGTTTATTTTTGTGTATGGTATACAAAAGTGGTGCAGTTTCATTCTTTTGCACATAGCTGTCCAGTTTTCCCAACACCATTTGTTGAAGAGACTTTGTATTGTATATTCTTGTATAATCTTGTATACATTGTATATTCTTGTATAATCTTCAACATATTCATGTTGAAGATTAATTGACCATACAATCATGGGTTTATTTCTAGGCTTTCTATTTTGTCCCATTGATCTCTGGATCTCTGTGTCTGTTTTTGTGCCAGTACCATACTGTTTTGATTGCTACAGCTTTGTAGTGTATCTTGAAATCTGTAATTGATACCTCCAGCTTTGTTTTTCTTTTTCAAGATTGCTTTGGTTATTTGGGGTCTTCTGTGGTTCCATACACATTTTAGGATTGTTTGTTCTGGTTCTGTGAAAAATGCTGTTGGTATTTGGATAGGGATTGCATTGGATCTGTAGATTGCTTTGGGTAGTATGGACATTTTAACAATATTTGTTCTTCCAATCCGTGAGCATGGGATGTCTTTCCATTTGTGTCATGTTCAGTTTCTTTCATCAGTGTTTTAAAGTTTTCAGAGGACAGGTCTTTCATCTCATTGGTTGAGTTTATTCCTAGATGTTTTATTATTTTTGGTTGCAATTGTAAATGGGATTGTTAATTTCTTCTGCTTCATTATTAGGGTATAGAAATGTAATGGATTTCTGTATGTTGATTTCATATTCCGAGACTTTAACTGAATTCATTTATCAGTTCTAGTAGTTTTCTGGTGGAGTCTTTTGGTTGAATATACAGTATCATGTCATCTGCACATAGTGAAAGGTTAATTACTTCTTTGCCCATTTGGATGCCTTTGATTCCTTCTTCTTGTGTGATTGCTGTGTCTGGGACTTCCAAGACTATGTTAAGGTGGTGAGAGTGGATATCCTTGTCTCATTCCTGATCTTAGGAGAAAAGCTCTTAGTTTTTCCCTGTTGAGTATGGTATTGGTTGTGGGTTTTTCATACATGGCCTTTATTGTGTTGAGGTATGTTTGCTCTAAACCTACTTTGTTGAGCGTTTTTATCATGAATGGATGTTGTACTTTGTCAAATGCTTTTTCTGTATCCATTGAAATGATCATATGGTTTTTATCCTTCCTCTTATTGATGTGATATATCACATTGATTGGTTTGCAAATACTGAACCACCCTTGCATCCTGAAAATCCCACTTGATCATGGTGAATGATTTTTTTTTTAAGTATTATTGTATTCACTTGGCTAATATTTTGTTGAGGATTTTTGCATCTATATTCATCAGAAATAGTGGCTTGTAGTTTTCTTTTTTTGTGGTGTCTTTAAATGGTTTTGGTATCTGAGTAATGCTTCATAGAATGAATTTGGAAGCTCTCCTTCCTCTTCTATTTTTTGGAATAGTTTGAGAAGTTCAGTAGAACTCACCTGTGAAGCCATCTGGTTCTGGACTTCTGTTAAGAGGTTTTTTTGTTTGTTTTTAAAGACTATTTGAGAGAGCACGAGCAGGGTGAGGGGCAGAGGGAGAAGCAGACTCCCTGCTGAGCAGAGAGCCCAAAGTGGGGCTCAATCCCAGGACTCTGGGATCGTGACCTGCGCTGAAGGCAGACCCTTAACCGACTGAGCCACCCAGGTGCCCCTAGGAGGTCTTTGATTACTGATCCAATTTCATTGCTGGTAATCTGTTCAAATTTTCTATTTCTTCCTGCCTCAGTTTTGTTACTTTATATATTTCTAGGAGTTTATCCATTTCTTCTAGGTTGTCCAATTTGTTGGCATATAATTTTTCATAATCTCTTATAATCACTTATATTTCTGTGTTGTCAGTTATTTCTCCTCTTTCAATTCTGATTTTGAGTCCTCGCTCTCTTTCATTTGATAAGTGTAGCTAGAGGTTCACCAATTTTGGAGAACTAGCTCTGAAGGAAACTGTTTCCTTTGTTCCTTTGCTCTAAACCTAAAACTAGCTCATTGATCTATTGTATTATTTTTTTAGTTTCTATCTTATTTATTTCTGCTCTAATCTTATTTCCTTTCTTCTATTGTTTTCATGTTTTGTTCTTTTTCTATCTCCTTTAGGTGTAAGTTTAGGTTGTTTGAGATTTTTCTTCTTAAGGTAGGCCTATATTATAAACTTCCCTCTTAGGATTGCTTTTGCTGCATCCCAAAGATTTTGGACTGTTGTGTTTTCATCTTCATTTCTCTCTCTCCCTCTCAACCTCCCCCCTCTAATAATATATATTATTTTTTCCTTTTTTAAGTAAGCTCTGTGCCCATCATGGTGCTTGAAATCCCAACCCTGAGATCAAGAGTCACATGCTTTACTGACTGAGCCAGCCAGGCATCCCATGTTTCCATATATATATATTTTTTTTTAGTTTCTCTTTGATTTCTTGGTTGACCATTCATTGTTTAGTAGCATGTTATTTAACCTCCATTTACTTGTGCTCTTTACAGGCTTTTCCTTGTGGTTGATTTCTAGTCTCATAGCACTGTGGTCAGAAAAGATGCATGGTATGAATTTGATCTTTTTGAATTTGTTGAGACTTGTTTTCTGGCCTAATATGTGATCTCTTCTAGAGAATGTTCCATGTACGCTGGAAAAGAATGTGTATTCTGCTGTTTTAGTGTGGAATATTTTGGATATATCTGTTAAATCTCATGTGTCGTTCAAAGCCACTGTTTCCTTGTTGATTTTTCTGTTTGGTTGATATGTCCATTGATGCTAGTAGGGTGTTAAAGTCCCCTACTATTATTGTATTACTATTGATTAGTTCTTTTATGTTTATTAATTGCTTTATGTATCTGGATGGTCCTGTGTTGGGTGCATATTTACAATTGTTATATATTTTTATACCCTTTATGCTTATATAGTGCCTTCTTTGTCTCATTACAGTCTTTGTTTTAAAATCTATCCTGTCTGATATAAGTATAGCTATCCTGGCTTTTTTCTTACATCCATTTGCATGATTAATGCTTTTCCATCGCTTCATTTTCAATTTCCATGTGTCTTTAGATCTGAAATGAGTCTCTTGTAGGCTGCAGATAGGGGAGTCTTTTGGAGCACTTAGTCCATTTGCATTAAAAGTAATTATTGATAGGTATGTACTTCCATTTTGTTACTTGTTTTAATTTTTTTTTGTATGTGAGGTCTTTTTTTTTTTTTCCTAGGCAAAGAACTTTATTAACCTTGTTTCAAACTTTATTCCCAGGCTTCTTCAGCTTAATTAGCTGCAAAGAATGAACTGTGTATAAGCAAAAACTGAAAAGAGCTGCAGTGTCCAAGGGGCTTGGGCTTAAAAATATTAGAGATCTAGATTTTATCAGATCCATGAACAAAATTTTAAAAAGCAGTCATAATATAAAATAGCAGCTCCCAGTAACTTCAAGTTTTATCTTCTTCAGAAGTTGACTCAATTCAGTTTGCTTCGTTCTTGGAAGCTTCATCAAAATTCTCCACAAGATCCGGAACTTCATCATCATCACCCTCTCCGGTAGCAAGTGGTGCTTCTCCATCCGCAGATTGTTTGGGCAGAGCTTCAGCCAGTCTTCTTAAACTAGTCAGACTGTCTGCACCAAGTTGGTTTAAGATACTGGGTAGCATTTCTGTCAGCTGCTTTGTCTCAGCATGGCCTGTAATGGTGAAAGTGTTCGCTGCCAGTGATGCCTGAACTTTGGGGTTGTTAAAATGGATCACTGTTCCTTGGTTTGTGAACATATTCACTTCTTCAATACCAGAGATATTGTTTACCCCTAACTTCTTTAAGGAGAACTGAAGTTTTTTATCATCTGCTGTAGCCGTTCTGTGAACCACCTTCTTCTTTCGGCGAGCAGTTCCTTTCCCACCAATGCGCACTTGTGCTTGCAGTTTGGCGAGTTTCTCCTGGTTTATGATAGTGTCTTTCATCTTGTTGGAGTGGAAATGGGACCATGTCGGGGAACAGGGTTGGCGCTCAGGGGGTCTCGGGCGGACCAGCTGAGATTAGGTGCACACATGCGGGGACGCAAGATGGCAGCTAGAGGATGTGAGGTCTTTCTTAAACTTTGTTTTCACCCTAATAATTATATAATTCTGACTAGAGACCAGTGTTTTACTTTAACTTCTGATACCTGTTTGTTTCTTGGAATCATGGTTTTTAATTTTAGTTTGTAGTTTTCAGTTTTAAAAATATTTCTACAGACTTATATACTATTATGAATGTAGTTCATTGGCTTATTTTTGAGGACACTAATGATATTCTCTTTCTTTAATGACAGCACTCTAAATCTCTTTATTAATTCTATTTTACAATCTACCACAGCTTTCTTATTCTTTCTCTGAATTCCTAAAAAAATTTTACATCCAGTTTTATGCTCACCCTTCCCTCTAATCCCACTTGAACCATATTAAGTTAGCCCCTCATGATTTCTTGTCCCAATGGCTGGAATAGATTCCTGGTTTTCTAGCATCCAGCTTATTTGCCCCCCTTCCTATACATTCTTCATCCTACTGCCAGAGTGCTTTTTCTAAAATGCAAATTTTATGATATTGTTCCTTTGCTCTAAACCCCATTGTCTTCAGGATACAACCCAAACTTAGGCCTTTCATCAAATTCTAGTCCAAGAGGCTCCTGTGATGTCTTTGGTTGCCATTAAGTCACCCCTGTCACACCTGTCGGTGCCTCTTCTTCACAAATTTGCGTGTCATCCTTGCGCAGGGGCCATGCTAATCTTCTCTGTATCGTTCCAATTTTAGTATATGTGCTGCCGAAGCAAGCACTGTTGGTGCCTCTTCTACTCCATTGCCTGGTGGTCCCAATCAGCAAGGTCCTTGCTGTTGCAACTTATATCACTCCATCATCCCCTCAATCACTGATGCAGGTGTTTGGTGACATTTTAAGTGCAGATGTTGGTCCTTCTGAAACAGCAAAAGCCTTCCTCCAATTTTTGCAATTCTTTCATTAAATTGTAAAGGGAGTAGGCCATTCTGAGTTACAAACTGGGAGAAACAAGTTTCACCAGGACCATTTGGAGACTATTAGAGTAGAATCTTTGTGTCCTGTTCCAAAACATCTGTTTGTACCAAAACTCCATCAGTGTTCCAGAAGATACCTAACTTAGCCTGAGTGCTCTATTAGTTATTTCCTTTCACACTGGATGATGTTCACCTAAGAGCTAGGGATGCCATTTCTCCCATTGCTGGATCTCTGTATACCTGGGTCAGATTGACAATTCTGAGTGTTTTCATTTCTTTTTGATGGCCCAGAAAATGAGTATATGTTTGTGGGTATAGAGATTATGTGCCACTGATAGTAAAATTTATTTTTATTTTTGTTTTTAAAAACTGCAATTTTTAAACACTGTTAGAGCAGAAGGGAGCTGTGAAGTATGACATTATGGAGTATTTATAATTCTGTCATATTTACAAAGGTAATTTCTTCTCTCTGGAAATCTGGGAGAGGATGGGGTGGAAATCTGGTTCTCCTCCTCATTCCCACCACCTTTTACTTGACCACATGAGTCCTCACAGAATCAGGACTTCTGGTGTACTAGTTTTTTGTTCTTGTTCTATTGTGTTTGTGGTAAAATATACACAAAATGTACCATTTGAGCTATTTAGTGTACATATAATTCAGTGGCATTAAATGCATTCGGTGTGGTGTAGCTATCACCACTGTCCTTTTCCAGAACTTTTCATCATCCCAAACATAAACTCTGTACCCAATAAATAATAATTTCCCATCCCCTACTCCCACCCCAGCCACCACTCTTCTACTTTCTCTATGAATTTGACTCTTCTAGGTACTTCATACAAACGGAATCCTATAACATTTGTCCTTTTGTGTCGGGCTTATTTCATATCACTTCCAGGGTTCATTCATATAGTATCAGAATTTCATTGCTTTTAAGGCTGAATAAACCATTACCCAATATGATAATAGATCATTTGAATACCCTATGACTATTAATGAAATGGAATGTGTAATTTTAAAACTCATAAAAGATATATCCAAGCCCAAAGGAGATTCTACCGAACATTTAAAGAATTAAGACAAACTTAAGCTTAATTAAGACAGTTTGGGACAAAATATTTACAAACTGCATATCTGAGAAAGGACTAGTATCTGAAAGCTATAAGGAATTCTCAATATTCAGCAGTAAAACAAGCAATCCAACTTGAATGTCCACAAAACTCATGAAGAGACATTTCACTGAAAAAATTTATAAGCACATGAAATGTTTGATATTCTTAGTTATTACGGAAATGCAAATTAAAACCACATTGAGATTATCACTATACATCTATCAGAATGGTTAAAATTAAAAAAAAAAAAAAAAACAGTGATACCACCAAATGATGGTGAGGATGGAGAGAAACTTGGATCACTCATATATTGCCAGAGGGGATATAAAGTGACACAGCCAGTCTGGAAAACAATTTGGCAGTTTCTTAAGAAACAAAACATGCAAATACCATATGTCCCAGCATTTGCAGTCCTGGGCATGTATTCCAGAGAAATGAAAACTTATGTTCATATAAAAACTACATAAATTTTCATAGCAACTTTATTCATAATAGTGAAAAACTAGGGGGGGAAATTTACATGTCTTTCAATGGCTGAATGGTTAAACTATGGTATATCCATACTTTGGAGTACTAATTATTAAAAAGAAATCACCGATACATACAACCTGCATGAATTATGAGAATTACACTGAGTGGAAAAAGCCAATCCCAAAAGATTACTTGTGGAATTATTCCATTTATATATATGTAAATTTTTTTTTTTTAAGCAACCTCTATCCTCAACGTGGGGCTCAAACTCGACCTCAAGACCAAGAGTCACATGCTCTACTGACTGAACTAGCCAGGCATTCTAATTTATATACATTCTTGAAGCGACAAAACTATAGAAATAGAGAACATATTAGTGCTTGCCAGGGATTGAGAGGATGAGGGTTGAGGGAAGTAAGCATGGCTATAAAAAGGCAACATGAGGATTCCTTGTGGTGATAAAATGTTCTGAATCTTGATTTTTACCCTGGTGATTATGTTGTACTATGGTTTTGCAAGAAGTTACCATGGCAGGGAGGGGACTGGGTAATGTGTGCATGGGGTCTCTTATTTTTTACAACTGCATGTGAATCTACAATTATCTCAAAAATCAAAGTTTGATTAAAAAATAAAGCTGGGGTGCCTGGGTGGCTCAGTTGGTTAAGCGCTTGACTCTAGGTTTCAGCTCAGGTTGTGATCTCAGGGTCATAAGATTGAGCCCTGAGTTGGGCTCTGTGCTCAGTGCCGAGTCTGCTTGAGATTCTTTTTCTCCCTCTGCCCCTTCCCCCACTTGCATGCACTCACTCACTCTCAAATATATAAAATCTTAAAAAAAAAATAAAGCTGTTAAGCATAAAATATACTGAACAGTTATCTATAAAGTAAAAGTCTAAAGATACTGTCCCTAAGACAGTCCAAGTTTTTTGGACAAAAACAACGATAAATCAATTGCCTGAAGGTGCAAGAGAGAGTGACCAAAAGCAATCAGGAACTTCGGAGTTGGAGGAAGGGACTAGCTCTGTGGGGTCTCCCATTTCTGTAACTTTTACCTGAGGGAAGTCCCTACTTGGCACCAGATAGGCAGGCTAAAACTCCAATAGGAACCTGCAGTGTTACTGGCTTGAAAAACCAGAGTCTGAAGTGGCCACAGCAGCTGGAAATGGACTGAGAATCTCAGAAGAGAGACATAAAGGGATAATCTCAAAATCTGCACATAAATTCTGCCCAAATCTTTGATTCCTAAACTACACATGTGTGAGACAGATCCAAGAAGTTTATCCATGACTAAAAGAACTAAACAGATTTCAGCTGCTGCTAACTGCAGGAGAGTTTGAGTTTGGAGTTTGAAGCAGGCGTAGTTAACTTTCTGTTAAACAATCAAGACTCTTTGGAAGAATAGAATCCAGAGTTTCTACAATGATTATTAATAATGTCTTGAGTAAAATCCAAAATCACTGGATATAGGGAATAAAAGAAAGAAAACATGACTCAGGCATTCGGTGTAGACTAACTTCAAGATTCCCCAGATGTTGAAGTTGGCAAACAAAGATTGCAAAACTGCTGTTATAACTATGCTCAGGGACATAAAGGAAAATATCTTGTAATTGATAAATGAGATATCAGCAGAAAAATCAAAAGTATTTTTTTAAAGATTTTATTTATTTATTTGAGAGAAAGAGAGCATGAGAGGGGAGAGGGTCAGAGGGAGAAGCAGACTCCCCGCCGAGCAGGGAGCCCGATGCGGGACTCGATCCCAGGACTCCAGGATCATGACTTGAGCCAAAGGCAGTCGCTTAACCAACTGAGTCACCCAGGTGCCCAAATCAAAAGTGTTTTAAAAAAGAACCCAGAGGCGCCTGGGTGGCTCAGTCAGTTAAGTGGCTGCCTTCGGTCAGGTCATGATCCCAGGGTCCTGGGATCGAGCCCCACGTTGGGCTCCCTGCTCAGTGGGGAGTCTGCTTCTCCCTCTCCCTCTGCCTGCCTCTCTGCCTACTTGTGCTTTCTCTCCGTCTCTCTGTCAAATAAAATCTTTAAAAAAGAACCCAAATGGAAATTCTGCAGCTCGAAAATAACCTAAATAAAATGATGGATGGACTTAACAGAAAATTGGAGATTATGTAAGAATAAGTGAACATGAAGATAGATGATTAGGAATTATTTGGTCTGAAGAATAGGGAAGAAAAAAGATTGGAGAGAAAGGAAGAGAATAGAACAGGGACTTAGTGACATGGGACAATATAAAAATTTCTAATATATGAGTAATTGGTGTCTTAAAAGGAAAGCAGAGAATGGGACATAAAAATATTTGAAGGAATAATAATAGCTAAAAATTTCCCAAACTTATAGATTCAAGAAACTCAATGAATCCCAATAGGATAAATACAAAGAAAGCCACATCTCTGATATTCTTAGTAAATTTTCTGAAGACCAAAGATGAAGAGAAAAACTTTAAAAGAAGTTTTTAAAAATACATTGTATACAGGAGAATACAATACAAATGACCACTGGCTTCTCATCAAAAGTATTTAAGTATTCCAAAATCTGTGTTTTAGTGTAATTCAACTTTAGCATACTACCAGTTAGAAAAAAAGCAGTAGGACACATGTTCATGATACTAGGCCCTTAACAGAATTATTGGAAATTTTTTGTTTAGTTCCATTGTTCAAAAGAGATCAAAGAACCAGCTACTACATACTGGACTGATGAAAACTTACGTAAGAAAATAAAATTGTGCTTTCACTATATAAATATTAACACGCAAGTTGTCCTACCAACCCCTGAAGAGCTAGAGTAGAAAGGACTGGTAGCAGAGTTTAGAAACAGGATCGCTGATTAAATTGGATTATCATCCTGACAGCCTCTTCTAATCTCTAGTCAATGCTATCTCCCTAGGGGTTTATTTTCTTTCTATTCTTTGGATAACAGAAGTGTTACTTTTCAGGTGATATTGACCTGATCCAGGACTAGAATCAGATGACTTAAAAGAAAATTTTATTACTCTCCTCAGGATCAAGATCAATGTAGGAAAAAAGAAAAGCAACAATAGATATTTCTGAAATTGAAGTGTCATCAGAGACATTCAAACAAATGAATTTATAGAGGTATTTTAAAGCTACCTTCACAATGGTTGGAAAGAAAGCAAAGCAAATAAAAAAACCATAAATCAGAAGTGGAATTGAACATGTTACACTGATTCTTAAAAAACTTAACCTATAAAGATAAAAACATCTTAGGGAACCAAAGATAGAACCTCATAGAATGGCTGTATTCTCAACAACCTTTTACAGTAAAGCTATAAAACCTGATTTTAACAATGGCACTGGATTGAAGGTCTTAAGCCTTTGAATTCTCTAATCTCTATTTCCAGTCCTGACTTGACTTCCTAACTGTAGACTGCCATTCACCACTGCCTCATGCTTAGAGGAAGTATGTTACTGAACAGTATTTTCCTAACTTCAGCCATTCCAGCATTCTTGCCTCATGTTTTGCTGTAACTGTATAATCCTGGTACTATTAGTTTTTATTCATTTTCTGTACTTTGACTCACAATTTTGCTTGTATAAAAGTTGAAATCATAGCTATAGTTGGAAAAGTAGTATCATTAGCCATCAGTAAAATGATAAATGGATAAAATACAACACATGATTATTAAATTCTAATTAGACGCTATTGTCTTCCAAAGCCTGAGACCTGTTCTCTTTTGGATAAAAGGTTATCCCCTTACATAATGATTTTTAAAGGATTAAAAGAGACTTGAGAATTCTGGTGTTGATAATGGCAGAGTTGCCAGTATGAGAATAACTGTCCCAGAGATCACAATTATAAACTCAGGACAAAGTGTAGCCAGACAACTATTTGAAGACTCTGGAGAGGGGACAAAAGCAGGCAGGTACTAAGGGGAGGCTTTCATACCTTAAAAGAAGGGAACTACATGCAGTGGATGAGATCCACATTTATACAGATATTCCCATGTCTAGGCAGCATGGGGCCACCAGAACTCAAGCAGAAATCTGCAGTCTTACTGGCTTGAGGTGTCAGAGCTAAGAAGCTAATGGAGGAACTAAGAGATTGAATACTAAAAAAAAAAAACAAAAACCCAGAAGGATGAAAAGAAAAAATAGAGAAACAAAAAATAGTTGAGATGGATAGAAAACAGGAAAATAGAACTGAATTCAACAAACCAATAATTACATCAAATGTAGATGAACCTAGCACACCGATTAAAAGGCTAGGATTGCCAGACTGATTTAAAAAAAGGAAGTCTAACTGTGCTATCTAAAAGAGACCCACTTGAAGAGTGGCTATATTAATGTGAGGCAAATTAGACTTCAAAACAAAATATATTACCAGAGATAAAGAAGAATATTTTATAATGATAAAGGGATTATCTCACTAGGAAGACCTATCAGTACCAAATGTATACAAATCTAATAGCAGATATCAAAAAAAAAATTTAAGAAAACTTCGACATAACTAAAGAGGAAACTAAAATTCATAATCACATTTGGAGATTTTAACACCCTTATGTCAAAAATTGACAGACCGACATACACACACAACCAAATACCAGGATATGAAGAATTTGAAAAACACTATTCAGCAACTTACTTGACATTTATAAAATATTTCATCCAGCAACTGTAGAGTAACAGAATATATGTTCTTTTCAAGTGCAAATGGAACATTCATCATGATAAATCTTATTTTAGATCATGAAATAGTCTCAAAAATTTTAAAAGAAATCGCAGTTATGTGTAGTATCTTCGCTGACCACAAGAGGATTAAATTAGAAATCAGTAACATCTAGAAAAGCCTCAAATATTTTGAAATTAAATAACACACATCTAAATATTATCCATGAGCCAGAAAAGAAATCATAAGGGAAGAATATTTTGAATTGTATCATAATGAAAGTAGAATATTAAAGCAGGCACAATGAAACTGGCAGTAGAAATCAGAACAGTGATTGCCTTTGGCATGTGGGGTAACTGATGGCATGAGGGATGACATGCTCTCACATTAGCAAAGATGTGACTTTATCAGGATGTTTTTGAGGAGCAAATGATCTCAACCCTTGGGCAATGGAGTCATTATAGCCTATAACTCCTGATACTGTATCTCCAGCAAAGACTTTTTATTGGAACTCCACACTCCCATATCAAACTAGCTGTTTGATGTCGTTTTGAATATAACAAACATTATCAGTCATGGATCTGTTGGCTCCTTAAAATCCATTCATCTTCAGATCTTTCCACTTCAGTAAATACCATCATCATCTACCTAGTTGCTAGCTAATACTCAAGTGTTATTCTTGATTCCTCTCTACCCCTTATTTCTCACATCAAATTGCACCAAATACTATAGATTCTACTTCAACAAGTCCATCACCCCTCTACTTCTCTCCATCTCCACTGCCATCATTCTAGTCTAAACCACCATCATCTCTCTGGATACTCCTTTGATTTCCTAAATTTCCTGTAGATACACAGGAGCCAGAGCAGTTTGTTGTTTTTTTTAGACAAGTGACTTAGATTATGTCATTCTTCTGTTTAAAAAGTCCTTCATTAGCTTTCCACTGCTCCAGGTCCCATATGCTCTGGCCTTTGCCTACCTCCTCCAGTTCATCCTTACTAGTGATCGCCTTGCTCAGTGTGATTCCTCCACAAGAACCTCAGACTCATAACCACCTCAAGGCCTTTGCCCTTGCTATTCCCTCTGTGTGGAATGATGTTTGTACTGATTCCTTCAAGTCTTTTCAGATGTCACCTTCCTAGGTCTTCTATTACATTCACAGAGGCCTTCCCTAAGCCCTATTATTTTCTATTACAATATCCTATCCCTATTTATTTTCCTTACAGTTCCTCTCAGAATCTGATGTTTTCATGGTTATTTAATTAAAATATGTTTCATACCCTACTCCCAACACATACACACACACACACACACACACACACACACACACACTACCTAGAATGTAAACTCTGGGAGAGTAAAGACCCTGTCTGTCTTGTTCATGGCTCTCATCTTAGTACCACGGCTGATGTAGAGATTCAGTATATGTTACCCCCAAATATGCCATTTTGGCATATTATTTTGAATTAAAGGAACTGGAGAAACAGCTGGTGCAGAAAGGATACTCACCCTCCTTTGGCCCCCTGAAAACAGGAGATAAATCCCCTAAAAGGTACCCTCCCTGTACTAGAAGAGTAGAAGACGTCTCCGGGAATTTAGGGCCAAGATGCTGTCCTTGTTATTTCTTCACCATATTATTACCTGTGGCGCAAACCCCTTTGTCTAGTCAGTTCTTCACAAATCCGGTCACTTCTGTCTCATATCCTTGTGGGGCTCCCATAAGTATGAATGTAATTAAATTAGTTTTCCTTCTCCCTGTTAATCTGTCTTTTTATTACAGAGTAGTCTCAGCCAAGAACCTAGAAAGGAAGGAGGAAATTTCCTCCCCCCCTACACTGGCATATAGTAAATGCTGAATGAATTAAGAATACCTGCGTATGCTAGGAAAGCCTATGGAGAGTTTCTTGGTTATACTATTTATTACGTTACTGTTATAATAGTCTCCTTTTTGTTAAAACCTAGCAAGGCTTCTTTTAGAATGAGCCTAGGTTTGTCATTTTGATTTTTCACAATTGTAAAACAGAAGAATTAACCCTCATGGCCTGGGAAGAAAAATAAGTCTTTGGCCTTAGCCTTCGTAGGCTCCTATAGAGAGCGGAAGAGAGAAAATGATGAACAAAGAATGAAGGAGCAATGTGAGGAGACTGAATCATCTCCTTGCTTCCTATCTCTCCTCCACACACCCATCCAGCTTCCTGGCAAGCTACTGTTTTTAATACACACACAACCATATAGTTTCCCTATTTGCAATTCCTCAATGACTCTCCTGAACAAAAATTCAATAATTTCCTTCCAGCCCTGTTACCTATTGGTCTTTATTTCTTTGGCCGCTCCAATGACTCAGGTGTTTCTCATTTCTTCTTACATCTCCAGGATCCACCATTTGTTCTATCACTTGGTATTCTTTTTTTTTCCTTTCCCAACACTGGCTATGGAATGGGTCACATTTCCCCAGGAACCCATAGAGGCCCGAGTTTATAGACAGTCTTCCTGTTTCCACTCTAAAAATGTTCTTGGGGGTTTTGATCTAGGTGTTCTCCTCTATCTACACACACTGGTGGTTGATCACATACAACATTCCTCTCTCCTTTCTCGTTCTTACCCTACTCACCCCTTTTTGGGCCAAGTCTTTAGAGATAGGGTGTCTTTCTCTTTAGAAGAAAGGCTGATAATTCTAGAGGCAGAGTGAAAGTGAACGAAATCCAAGAGTGGTATATTTGTTTATACCTTTCTCCCTACAAGCTGGGCTGCCCTGGAATTGCAAAACATGTCTTAGTGGTGTACTTAATAGACTACAGCGCAGCATGGAATACCTCCTCTTGACCTCCTGCTCTCTTCACTTAGTCTCAGGCTAACTTCTTTTCTCAGAAATTAGGCCAGAAATAGCAGCCAATGAGCAATAGATTCGCTTTGTCTTAAGTGGTTTATTTGCATTTTGAGGACTTCCTTCCTAGGAAATACCTGTCTCAAAGAGCTTTTGCCTCATAGAAGAATGACCTCTGAGAGGTCATTTTCTATCTTTCTAGACTTAGTTAGGTGTTCCTTTTCTGAGTTCCCATCAAGACTATTTCATATCTTAAGACTGTTCTCACCCACATTAAGATGCTTGAGAATAGGGACTTAGCATTCCTGATACCTACGACAAGAATGACAAGGGAGCTTCATTTTTTAGTACAAACTGATGGATTGGTAGTGATTGCCTGGAACATTGAGAATGACCATGATCCTGGGAAAGTAGGGGAGAACAGTAGCCCCTCAACTCTGGCTTAATATGAAAGAATTAATTAATGGTCATTATCGTATATCAGCATTCTCCTTGTGAGCCTTCATCCTGGCTAATAGATGTCTAAGTGTCTTGTGTACCAAAAACAACCCTATGGACCTCAGGCTTTTCTATGGGAACTCTGATTACCCTCCAGCTCTTATAGAAATGAATCTTAGTGCAGCACTCAACACCTGTAACTTCTGACAGGCCTGAACCCTCATCACGACCACCTGGCCAATTTCAGGGCTCCAGATGACACCCTACATCTTCCCACCCTTCACCTACCATAAACAAGAAAGCATACAAATTCTCCTAGTTCTTGATGGCTGATTTCAGTTCATTGGTCTCCAGCTTTGATGCCAAAGCCTTTTGAGGTTCCCACCACACCTGCCTTCAATTCCACTATCTGCTTCCATGGCTCTCATTTACCAGCCTCCAGGTGACCCAGGATTTGCCATTATCCTCAGGAATTTTAGTGCTATGCAAATGATGCATCTAACAGCTTACCACCAGACTCCCTATACCTAGTTCTAATGGTCCCCAAATTCTTCTCATACCTCAAAACTGTTCCATTTGCAGGGGCGCCTGGGTGGCTTAGTTGTTAAGCGTCTGCCTTCGGCTCAGGTCATGATCCCAGGGTCCTGGGATCGAGCCCCGCATCGGGCTCCCTGCTCCGCGGGAAGCCTTTTTCTCCCTCTCCCACTCCCCCTGCTTGTGTTCCCTTTCTCGCTGTGTTTCTCACTGTCAAATAAATAAATAAAATCTTTAAAAAAAAAAAAAAACGTTCCATTTACAGAATGATCAACCTAATGGCATGACTTAAGAACTGTCTCCTGTTCTGTCTCTTGCTTGCTCATGTGCTTACTTGCACAAGGCCTTCTTTATATTTTACCAAAAGCTGCTGTCCTTTTGACAGCTCTTTTCTTGCCCTCAGGCACGGTGGTCATCGTGCTTACACCTTTCCTCTCTGGACTAGACCTCATGGTCCATTGCTTCAGTCTCTTGCTCACCACCAGCCTCAGCTCCTTCCTTGCTTGTGCTACTGCCCTACTAACTCTATAGGCCTTCTCTGGCAGCTGAGCTATTGTTGTAAAACCTCATATGAAAAAACAAAGACTTCATTTGATGATGAGGACTGGTAGCATTCTGAATTTATGATGTATAGTTTAAGATGGATTCTCAGTGCTGCTGGTTAATGCTTTATAGGGTTCCATGTCTGTTCCTTCATTAAATCCCACCAAGGCTAACCCAAACCATTTATCCCTTTCATCACACTACTCATGCTACACTTACCTCCTTTTTTGGCTCAAGATTCTACCTCCTATTTCAGTCAGAAATAAAGACACACTTTCTTGACTGGTTTCCACCTAACACTGCTCATTTATTCTTAATCTCCCTCCTTCTCTTGTTCAAGACTATTTTCCTGTGTTTTTTTTTTTTTAAGATTATTTATTTTAGTAGGAGAGGGGCAGAGAGAGAGGGAGAGAAGCAGACTCCCTGCTGAGCGTGGAGCCCAGTGAGGGGCTTGCTCCATCTCATGACCCTGAGATCATGACCTGAGCTGAAACTAAGAGTCAGATGCTTAACTGACTGCACCATCCAGGAGCCCCACTCTGTGGTTTAGATCAATATTCTCCAGATGTGACTGTAGCTTTAGCAGAGGTCTTGGAACTTGTTAAAAATGAAAGTTATCAGCCCACCCAGACTTACTGAATTATTCCCTTTAGGGATGGCAGGGTATTTAACAAACCCTCCAGGTTACTCTGAGGCAACCAAAGTTTGAGGATCATGGGTGTAGACTTCTTCTGAGGATTTGCTTGTTCTTTCATCTATCTGCATTCTCTTTTTTCACATAATATTTCCCTTTATGGGAATTTATTCTAAGGAAATAATCTAAAATGAGAGCATGTTTGGGGCGCCTGGGTGGCTCAGTCAGTTAAGCTCTGCCTTTCACTCAGGTTATGATCCTGTGGTCTTGGGATCGAGCCCTACATCAGGCTCCCTGCTCAGGAGGGGGCCTGCTTTTCCTTTTCCCTTTGCCCCTCCTCCTACTGGTGCTCGCTTGCACACTCTCTCTCAAATAAATAAATAAATAAAATCTTTAAGGAAAAAAGAGTGAGAATAGATATTAACTCTTCTTTCAGTGTTTGGTAGAATGCACCTGTGAAGCCATCTGGTGCTGGACTTTTCTTGGGAATTTTTTGACTACTGATTGTTTCATTGCTGGTAAGCAATCTGTTTAAATTTTCTATTTCTTCCTGCTTCAGTTTTGGGAAGACAGATGTTTCTAGAAATTTATCCATTTCTTCTAGGTTGCCCAATTTATTGGCATATAATTTTTTGTAATATTCTCTTAATATTTGCATTTCTTTGGTGGCAGTTAATTCTTTTTCAATGGTGATTTTGTTTGAGTCCTTGTGCTCTCTTTTTTTTTGGATGAATCTAGCTAGAGGTTTATCAATTTTGGTCATCTTTTCAAAGAACGAGCTCCTGGTTTCATTCGTCTGTTCTGTTGTTTTTTAGTCTCTATATTGTTTATTTCTGTTTATTTCTGCTCTAATCTTTATTATTTCCTTTCTTCCGCTGGTTTGGGGTTTTTGTTTGTTCTTTTTCTAGCTCCTTTTGGTGTAAGATTAGGTTGTTTATTTGAGATTTGTCTTAGTTCTTGAGCTAGGCCTGTGTTGCTATAAACTACTTTCTTAGAACCACTTTTGCTGCGTGCCAAACGTTCTGGACCAGTATGTTTTCAATTTCATTTGTCTCCATATATTTTTTTATTTCTTCTTTGATTTCTTGTTTGACCCATTTATTATTTAGTAGCATGTTATTTAACCTCCATGTATTTGTGCTCTTTCCAGATTTTTTCTTGTTGGTCATTTCTAGTTTTAGCATTGTGGTCAGAAAAAATGCATGGTAGGACTTCGATCTTTTCAAATCTGTTGAGACTGGTTTTCTGGCCACCTATGTGACTTATTCTGGAGAATGTTCCATATGTACTTGCAAAGAATATGTGTTCTATTGTTTTAGGATGGAATTTTCTTAATCTGTTAAATCCATCTGATCCAATGAGTCATTAAAGTCAGTGTTTCTTTTCGGATTTTCTGTTTGGATGATATGTCTATTGATGTAAGTGGGGTGTTAAGGTCCCCTACTATTATTGTATTACCATTGATTACTTCCTTTATTTTTATTATTTACTGCTTTATGTATTTGGGTGCTCTTATGTTGCATACATAAATATTTACAATTATATCTTTTTGTTGGATTGTCCCTTTTATGGTTAGTGTCCTTTTTTTCCCCTCTTGTTTTAAAGCCTTTTACGGTCTTGTGTTAAAGTCTATTTTGTCCGGTAGAAGGATTGCTATCCTAGCTTTCTTTTCATACCCATTTGGATGAGAAATGTTTTTCCATCCCCTCACTTTCAATCTGCCTGTGTCTTTAGGTCTGAAATGAGTCTCTTGCTGGTAACATGTAAATAGGTTTTGGTTTTTTTTATCCATTCTGTCACCCTGTGTCTTGATTAGAGGATTTAATCCATTTGCATTCAAAGTAATTATTGATAGGTATGTATTTATTGCCATTTTGTTACTTGTTTTATGGTTGTATTTGTAGTTCTTCTGTTTCTTTCTTCCCTTGCTCTCTTCCGTGATGACTTTCTTCAGTGATATAATTGGATTCCTTTCTCTTTACTTTTTGTATCTATTAGTGGCTTTTGGTTTGGGCTTCTCATTATATAATACCTTCTACATGTAGCAGTCCACATTAAGTTGATGGTTACTTAAGCTTGAATCTATTTTTTGCAACCTCCCCACCGCCCTTTATAGGGATTTGGTAGCATACTTTACATACTTTTATTTTGTGAGTCCCTTGACTGCTTTTTAAAGATACGCTTATTTTTACTGCTTTTATGCTTACTTTTATTACCCTTACTTATGGTGTCTCCTTTCCACTCAACCAGTTCCCTTTAACATTTCTTGTAGGACTGGTTTAGCAGTCATGAATTCCTTTAACTTTCGTTTGGGAAACTTTTGAGCTCTCCTTCTATTCTAAATGATAGCTTTGCTGGATAGAGTGTTCTTGGATGTGGATGTTTTCCTTTCAGCATTCTGAATATATATCATGCCACTCTCTTATAGCCTGCACAGTTTCTGCTGCAAAATCAGCTCATAGCCTTATGGGGTTTCTTTTGTATGTAACTGTTTTCTTTTGCTGCTTTTAAAATTGTCTTTTTACTACTTTTTGCCATTTTAATTTCTGTGTGTCTTAGTATGGACTTTGGTTGATTTTGTTGGGGGATCTCTGTCCTCCTGGATATGAGTTTCTCTTTCTTTCTCCAGATTTGGCAAGTTTTCAGTTATTATTTCTTCAAATAAACTTTCTGCCCCCTTTTCTTTCTTTTCCATCTGGGATCCCTATAATGTGAATGTAATGACACTCGATAGTGTCACTGAGTTCCCTAAGTCTGTTCTCATTTTGCATAATTTTTTCTCTCACTGCTCAGCTTGATTACTTTCCATTATTCCATCATCCAGGTTGCTGATTTGCTCTTCTGTTTCCTCTAGTCTGCTATTTATTCCGTCTAGTGTATGTTAAATTTCATTTTTTGTGTTCTTAATCTCTGATTGATTCTTTTTTTTAATCTCTTCTTTGAGGGTCTCACTAATGTTCTCTACTCTCAAGTCCAGTGAGTATCTTTACAATCATTACTTTAAATTCTCTATCGGTCATATTACTTATTTCTGTTTCTCTTAGATCTCTTGCTGTGGTTTTTTCCTCTTCTTTCATCTGGAACATATTCTTTTGTCTCCTCATTTTACCTAACTGTCTGTTTCTGTGTGTTAGGAAAGTTGGCTATGTCTCCTGCACGAAGAAGAGGTTCTGTAGTGCCCTGCAGGGCAGTGTTCCCTGTTTACCAGCACCTGGTGCTTCAGGGGTGTCTCTTGTGCGTGTCGCATACACCCTGCTATTGTGGCTAAGCCTCTTTTTCCTTCAGTCCAGTTGTGTACAGAGACCCTTTGCCTGTTGTAGGCAGGGTTTGGTCTGTGTGGTGTTACTGGACCAGTCTGAGGTTGCCTTGGGCTTGAGTTGAGTCAGATGAGGTGTTTACCAGAGATGTAGTAGCACCAAATTGCAGGGTGCTTTCCCTGTGTTGTCCCCTGAGAAGCTTTCATTGGTGGCCAGGAGTTGCAATCAGACTATAGATGTCTGCCTCCAACCCAGTGCTGGGTCTGAATTCTGAGTGGTGTGTGTGGTTATCTTCCCCTCTTCCCAGGTCAAGAGTCACTTTGGAGTGGTGCTGGTCCCTGTCTGGGCTGCTTGCACACTGCCCGGCTTGTGGCCCCTTTTGAATGGGCTCCATCTGAGGGAATATTGGAGGGGGTGGGTATGAAAAGTGTGTGGGGGTAGGGCAGGCAGTTTTAGTAAGGTTTGTACACCGGTCCTTTGTGAGAGGGGACCTGCTGTTGCCAGGACCAAGGCCCCACAAAGTGCGTGGGTCAGGAGACAATGTGTTAGCAGGCTTTGCAATGGTCTTCTTGGGGAGGGGGACCCACAGCACTGGGACTAAGGCAGGGCTGACTGGAAAGGGCAGATCCATGAAGCCCAGGGCAGGGCTTGGTGTAAAGAAGTTAGGTGGTACATGTAGGCACAGGGCTAGTTCCCACAGGTGGCTATGTTTTTATGTTGGGGTGTCAGGGAGGGAAATGGCACCTCCCTGTTCCTTTGTTCCTGGAGGAGTTCCCCTAGAGATCTCTGTCTCTCCAGGACATGCTCTGAGATTAGTAAATAACTCTCCCTACCATATATCCCAGACATTTTTCAAACTGCTGCTTCTGTGGTATAACTCCGCAGACTATTTGTTGTGTTCTCTTTAAGGATGAGGACGCCATCCCGGCTCTCCCAGAGCTGAGCCCACTGATTTTTAACATTCCACGTTTTCAGGCCTGCTGGTTGTAGGAACTCACGAAATTTGGCCCGTCTGGTGTTCAAAGCCAAAAGTTGTGGGGATTCATCCTCCCCTGTATGATATTCTTCTTCTCTCCCTGCTCCACACTGGCATTTCCTCCCTCCCATGGACAGCCCCGCGGGTCTGCTTAGCTCTCCAGCAGGTCTCCGCTCTTCCTTAACCCTATTCATGTGACCTCTTCTTTACATTTACTTGTGGAGTTTTTCTGCCAGTCTTCAGGTCATCTTCTGGGTCATTTACACTGATGCGAGTGTTATTTAGTAGTGTCTGTGGGACGAGGTGAGGTTAGGGTCCTCCTACTGTGTCATCTTCCCAGCAATCTCTGGTCAAAACATTTTGAAAGCCACTGCTCTGTAGTGAGAACACAGGTGACAAGCTACACTCAGTTTTTCAGAGCTTCCTATCAGCTTTTCTTCCTCACTCTAAAAGATGGCGTTGGAGGAAAGCATGTAAAATGATAGAAACAGACAACTAACAAAAAATAGAGGAAACTTGGTGAAAACAGAGACTCTACATGGAAAAATAAACATTAACAGGAAAAGACTACATTAATATTCTCAAAGGGATGAGGAGATACTAAATGAGGACAGAGTGAACACTCAGAGAACAAGAAAAGGAGAGCCTTCAGAATAAAAAATAAAATTGCAGAAATGGAAACCTTAATATAGGTTTTGGAAGATAGATTTGAGGAAGCCTTGTTTACCTTTGTATCTCTTTCTAGAACCTCATTCTGCATAAATCAAATAATAATTAAAGATCTGTTAAATGACCAAGTGAACTAATGACTATAGAGCACCGAGAGGTTAAGTGATTTGCCCCAGGTCACACAGGTAGTTTTCAGTGCTAGTATTATAAACCAGACCACCTGGCTAATAAATCTTTCTACCATACCAGAAAAATGCAATAAATACCTAAGTATTTAAATATATTTTGTTTTGGGGCAGCTGGCTGGCTCAGTCAGGAGAGTGTGTGACTCGTGTTCTTGGGGCCATGATGAGTTCAAGCCCCATGTTGGCTGTACAGATCACAAAAAAAAAAAATGTTTTTTAATATACTTTATTTTGGGGCGCCTGGGTGGCTCAGTTGGTTAAGTGACTGCCTTCGGCTCAGGTCATGATCCCAGGGTCCTGGGATTGAGCCCCGCATGGGGCTCCCTGCTCGGCAGGAAGCCTGCTTCTCCCTCTCCCACTCCCCCCTGCTTGTGTTCCCTCTCTCGCTGTGTCTCTCTCTCTTTCTCTTTCTCTCTGTCAATTAAATAAATAACTAAAAAAAAAAATCTTAAAAAAAACTTTTGTTTTATGAGGCACATGTTCTGTTTGCCTGTTGACATGTGGAAAGAAGGAGTAGGCTGAGCTGGTGTGACATTTGAACACTGGTGTTTTTATCCGGTTGAGTTGAGAGTATCAGCTTCTCTGTGCCTATGACTTTTGTGGAGTTACTGGAAGTTCGAAGGACGTTATCAATGACCCTAATAAGGAGAGAGCTGAATAGTGAGAAAAGACCAATCTATGGAAACAATTAGACCATTTTAACACTTTATTACATAGTCTCATTAAAATAGTAATAGAATGTAAACATCAGGCTGTCAGTAGTATAGGAATTTTGAGAAAGGAAAATCAAACTCTTTGTGAGCCTGGATCCTCAGAGGAGGCCAGAAAATCGCTTGGGAGGTATTTCCTGCCTGATAATTTCCTCTAGCAGAGAGCTGATGGATATTGTGCTGCCCCTGCAGTCTTTAGCTTAACCACTCTGGGGCTTTCTGGCTGGGCCTACCGTTGGGCCAATTCTGTTTTTCCACAGCAGATGTTTACACCTGGTTAAATATAATCTCCACAGACTGTTACTAACTTTAGACATAAAAAACTCCTACATGACCTCCAACCTGTCACAACCAACAATGTGATTCTTAGAGCTCTGGAAGTTTATTGGAAAAAAAAATTAGACAAAACTGCTTCCACGTCACATATAGCCCATCACAAAATATTTTTGCTGATCTCCATCTTTTTCAGGGGAGTATGGTTATTTTCTTCTAATTTATTGGTATGTAATGTCAGGAGGTCTTTCTGGCTCAGGTTTTTCCCCCTCAATTGCCAAGTAACGTAACTCGTCTTTTCTGGCTTAGAGTACTAATAGTAATTAGGACAGAGGGCATTGCACCATGGAGGTAAAAATTCAAATGAGTATCTTTGAAGCACATCATCAGTATCTTTGGGAGCTGGGTTTGTGGAAAACACAGACTTAAAAGGCAGAGGTTATGATCCTCCGCAGTATCGCTTAAACTGGTAACAGAATCATCGCTGGTGCTGTCGCACACAGAGATCTTTGTTTTGAGTGATTGCGCACAGTGGGGAGGGAAGAACAAAGAATGTCTGAGAAACTTTGTGGCCTTCAATCAGCTCAGCCAGTTTCTAGATAATGGTCAGGGAATAGTTTTGATGTGTCCCCTTGTGGGGTGTGCTTCTGCTGGTCTTCCTCAAGTACTCCCACATGCATGGGGACATCTACTGGGGGAGGCCGGAATAAAGGAGCGGAAACCGGGGATTAAACAAATAATAAGAAACTCAGCATTCAAACACATCTGAGATGACTGAAGTTGACTGGTGGCAGAGCCAACTAGTTATTACTGTAGTTTATTGGAAACTCCCAAACCACGTTTCTCCACAGGAGTGAATAATGTTCTGCCACTCAACTTCCAGTAACATCTGTCATGCAGAAATTACTTTAGAGACTGTCTGTGTATGTCATGTTCTCTTTGCTATGACAACTGTATGCACATTTATTTACTTATTTATTTTAATAAAAGATTTTATTTATTTATTTGACAGCGAGAGAGGGAATACAGGCAGGGGGAGTGTGAGAGGGAGAAGCAGGCTTCCCGTGGAGCAGGGAGCCCGATGCGGGGCTGGATCCCAGGACGCTGGGATCATGACCTGAGCTGAAGTCAGAAGCTTAACAACTAAGCCACTCAGGGGCCCCTGTATGCACATTTAATAGTTTTCTGACAATGGTTATCATTTGAAAGAGAATCCTGCAGGTAGGCAGTTTGCCTTTCTGATGGAGTTGCAAATGTTTGTGGAGTATATTTCACTTTTATTTTAAGATTTTATTCATTTATTTGAGAGAAAGAGAGAGAAGAGAGTATGAGAAGGACAGGGAGGAACAGAGGGAGAGGAAGAAGCGGGCCCCCTGCCAAGCAGGGAGCCCAATGCTGGGCTTGATCCCAAGACCCTGGGATCATGACCTTAGCTGAAGGTAGATGCTTAACTGACTGAGCCACCCAGGCGCCCCTGTATTTCACTTTTATAATATTGATCACATATAATAATAGCTACTTACTGTATGCTGGGCTCTCACTCTTCTAAGCACTTTACCTTATGAGATAGGATAGGTACTATGATTATCTTATTATACTGTGGAGGAATCTGAAAAACAGTGGGGTTAAGTCACTTAGCACATGGTTTGAAAATGGTGAGCTGGAATCTGAGCCAAGGCAGTCTGATTTGAGAGGCCTCTGGCTGTAGCCTTGACAATTTTAGAGCTATAGACTTAGAAGGTAAATGTCAAAAAGCTACGAAAAAAGATTCTAAGATATTGAATCTGAAAATGAACCCTGCCCATAAAGTATTTTATCAGTGTAATTATTTAGGGAGAGCAAGAAGGTCTTTACGAATACAGGTGGTTACTAAATTAGAAGGGTAAGCAGGACAAAAGCTTTGTTATTCTGGGACTAGAAGTAACATATATGATTTGGTAGTCATTTAATCAGCTGCTAGATGAGCATAAACAGTTGATCTAAGTACAGATTTTACATGTTTCACACATAGATATATAAAAAGTACTTTCTTTTTTTAAAGATTTTTTTTTTATTTTATTTGAGAGAGAGAGAGAGAAAGCACATGAGATGGGGGGAGGGTCAGAGGGAGAAGCAGACTCCCTGCCGAGCAGGGAGCCCGATGCGGGGCTCGATCCTGGGACTCCGGGATCATGACCTGAGCTGAAGGCAGTCGCTTAACCGACTGAGCCACCCAGGTGCCCAAAAAGTACTGTCTTAAGAGGTATATGCATCTTCATCATTTCAATAGCAAAGAGTGCAGGCTGGTTCCCTTTCACTGGCAGGGCTGTGTAGGAGAGCTTGTCTTTCGGAGATGTTCATACTTAGCTGGTGGTGGAAAGAACAAGGAGCACTTGCTGTTGTAACTACAGAGAAGAATCATAAACATAGCTACTCCATGTTGAATGCTGGCTCGTGCCAGGCACTTTGTTTGGAGTTGTACACGCATCCCTAATAGTCACAACTCACCTGTGAAGACAGGATTCTTGGACCCATTTTTATAGGTTGGGAATGTGTGTCCAATGTGATATAGCTCCTAAGTGACAAATTAAAATTTAGGGCTGTCTCAGTCTCAAGGATGAAATTCTCAGCTCACATCTGATAGAGCAAGAACTCGGAGATCTTTTCAATAGCAGTGGTATTGATTTGTACTAAGGTTTGTTGGTTACCTTTTGAAGATGCCTGGCTGGAATTAAGGGTGCAGACAGCAAAGTGGGCACATCGTGGGTAGCTGGTATGGTTCCTTCAGAGCCTGGTGAAATACAAAAAGGACCCACCAGGCGGAGGAGAAAGAAAGCTCTCCCTAGTAGGTTTATCTAAAGATATTCAATTGTAATGTTTACATAGGTACATTCTTAACTTAAAAAGATACAAGTAATTCACCCTCATTTTTGAGGTATTAAATGAGCACAACAAGGAGAAAAGACAAAGTGCCTGTTATCCTACTACCCAGAGAGAAACATTTTACTGTGTATCTTTCCAGACTTTTTTCACACATGCACACCTTTTTTTTTTTAAGACTCAGAGAGAGAGGGAGGATGCACACACTAGCAGGAGGGGCAGAGGGAGAGGGAGGGGGAGAGAAAATCTCAAGCAGACTCCGTGCTGAGTGCGGAGCCAGATCTCCTGACCATGATCCCGACCATGAGATCACGACCTGAGCTGAAACCAAGAGTCAGATGCTTAACCAACTGTGCCGCCCAGGCGCCCCGTCACATACACACCTTCAAACTTTTTTGTGCAATGATACCAGATTAGAATCTTGGGATCCATTAAAAATTTATAGAATTTTGCAATTTACCAAGCTACCATGGTATTTAGTGTTTAGGAACGTAAAACTTGTGCCACCGAGTCCCTAATGTACAATCCTTAAAATAGCCAAGGCTTAGAGGCAACAGGTGTATTTCTTCTGGTTGGAAAGTCAATTGGATTATAAACGTTTAAGGAATTTAAAATTTGATCCAGCACTACTACAGCATCATTAAAGCAATATAAAAGCAAAACAAAGAAAAGGGCTGGGGACAATGGTGTTAGCAAAGATGAACAAATAGAGTAAAACAGATATGTAAGGACTCACCTGGGCATTAGCTGTTTTCATCTCAGGCCTAGCCATTTTAATTTGAGTTTTAAGATGTAATAAAATACTAATAACAAAATGATTATCGCTATAATTTATTGAGCCCATGGTGGGAGCCAGGTGTGAACTGAACACTTTACATATATACCCTTTTATCTTTTAAAGATAACTTATTAAAGGGGCGGCTGGGTGGCTCAGTTGCTTAAGCGTCAAACTCTTGATTTAGGTTCAGGTCATGATCTCAGGGTCCTGGAATTGAGCCCTGCATAGGCTCCACATTGGGTGTGGAGCCGGCTTAAGGTGTTCTCTCTCTCCCCCACCCTCCGCCCCTACCCTCGCCTCTCTCCCTCCCTCTCTCAAAAAAAAAAAAAAAAAATGCTTATCTTATTCTTATTTTGTAGTAATCTTAATGAAATAAGAGCTAAGGACTTTGCTTTCAAGGTGATATAGGGGAGGAAAAATAATTTTCTCTTTACCCTTCTGAGTTCTTGGCCGAGACCTCCCCCCCACAACCCCCATAATAGAAGACAATTTCATAGGAGAAAAATAAAACCAGCTTAATTACCTACATTCATACTGGAGTCTCACAAAAATAAGAGTTTCAAAAAGTGACTAGACAACTGCGATGTATATCATCCTGAGCTAAGCAACGGGATAAAGGCTGGGGCTTCAAAGGGAGAAGCAATTCAGGGGAAGGTGAGAAGAGAGAGGTTTGGTAAACAAAAATGTCCTACTGGTAAGTCCCTCGGGTGAAAAAGTTATCAGGTAATAGTTCTCTTCCTGGTGCAGGCCCCCCTTTCTAATGTAAATGTCCTTTATAAATGTAGATTTTCCTTACAAAAGGGTAACATCTACTCTTCAGAGCTTCTCCTGCTTCTGCAGTTTCTTAAAAATGGTTAGCTCAACGTAATCCTTATACTAAAGAGGCTTGTGGTGGGGTGGCACATTTGGCTACCCTTCCCCTTCAGGAAGGAGAAAAAATATATCTCTAGGATGACCTTAAAAAAAAGTCAGAATTCGGGGCACCTGGGTGGCTCAGTCATTAAGCGTCTGCCTTCAGCTCAGGTCCTGATCCCAGGGTCCTGGGATCGAGTCCCGCATCGGGCTCCCTGCAGGGAGCCCGCTTCTCCCTCTCCCTCTCCCTCTCCCCCTGCTGTGTTCTCTTTCTCGCTGTGTCTCCCTCTGTCAAATAAATAAATAAAATCTTTTTAAGTCAGAATTCTTTATTTTGTGTGGTGTTTTTTTTGGTCTTTTCAGTTCTATTTACTTTGGTCAGTGAGCCAGTACTTTCAGTGGTGGGTCCAACAAGCTGTTGAGCTAAAGGTGGCCTTCTTACCCTCAACGCAGCTTGACTTTGGCGAATTTACAAATGTGCCCAGTGTTAAAGGTCGAAGCCTGTTAAGTGCAGAAGTGATGGATTTCTTCTCCTTCCCTTGCCTGTTAATGGCATTGTGTTATTTTTCCAAATGCTGCAGTCAGCAAACTCGAGAGTGTGTATTGATAACCAGTGCCTTATTTTTTAGGTTTTCGTGTTCTCAGTAATTTGTTTTTAAACTAAGAATCAACATGAAGTCATTCTTTTCAGTTTGGATATAACTTCAATGCTAGGGAGTGACGTGCAGCAGAACATGTGACTCCAAAATGTGCCACTTTGGCATGTGGATTATTTTGAGCTGAAGGTTATCAAGACCTAACAGACCAGGAAGTTTTCTTTTTTATTTACCTCTCCCTTAACTGTCTGTGAGAATTTAGATAGGGGGACAGACCAGCAAGAGAGCTATTACCAGAGAGAACTTTTTACATTAGAAAGACTGATCTGCTCAGCGAACATTTGTTTACCAACGTCTGCTCTTCCCACCTTCCTGTGAATTGTCTTCCTTACCTTTGAAGTCCTAGACCTCTGCCCCCTTCTCCTTAGCTGAGAATGGGATATAAACCTCAACGGCCTGACTATCTGGGAGACCTATAGCTTTGGGATTCCTGTGCATATGAAATTTAATTTGTTTTTCTCCTGTCAACCTGTCCAATGTGAACTTAATTATTAGACCAAAGAAACTAGAAGGGAAGAAAGGAAAAGTGTTTCTCCCCTACAGGAACTACAGAAAAAAATATACCTTTTAGATATGCCTAGACTTTATTTAGTATAATTTGTTAACAAAAATAACTTGTTAACAAAGTTTGAGATACCCATTCCATGTAACAGATTCGCAGTGGGGATGGGGGAAATAGCGATCTTCTGAGAAATTCTCTTTTAAGATACACATCAAGTTAGGGAAATTTATCTGTTATTATAAATTGTATGCTTTTCTCCTGTTAATCCGTTTTTGTCAGTTTAATTTTCAGACCCAGCCAGAGACTGGCTGGGATGAGAAAGGGATGAGAAAAACTTTTCCCTCCCCTACGGCACTCATTCTATTTTTTCTGTAGCTATCATTGGAATCAGTCTTGTAATGACAGTGTTGTGAATGGAACTATAATGATTTATTTGAATTAAAGACTAAACTTAAGTTCTCCCGTATTCCAATTTAGACAACACTCTAGATGTTTCTAATACCACAGGGAAATCTTTTCGCCTTTGTAGATCAGAGATAAGGGTTTTCAACACAGCGGCGGCCTTGGGTATGGGGCCCAGCATTTGTGGCATGGCCATAAAGCACTGCAGAAAGGAGGAACATTGTTACATTTGGTACTTTTCCGGTCTGTGTTTGAAAAACCTGTCTATGAAAAATGGTGGGTTGAGAGGAGAGGAGGGATGCTTTCTTTCGGGGAACCTGACTATGGAAAGCAGCTCACAGCTGAACACTAAAGTACAGAGGTTTTCACTAGCATGTCAACTGGCTTGTATTGAGCACCAGATCACCACAGCTCTATCTGAAGCAAAATGAACTCTCTCTCTTTAAAGACAACAAAAAGCTCTTAAGGTAATGACTGGACAAGTATCATTAATTCAGGAGACAAGTATCATTAATTCAGTAGACCAGCATGATTCAGGTTGAAAGTGCCAGCCTTCAGGAACATGCAGCAGCCATTCATCTTGAAAAGCTGCTGAGCTAAAACAAAACAAAACAGAACACCTCTAAGAGACAAAGACCTGGAAAAAACAAAATGGTAAAACAAAGCAAAACTGAAGACAGTTTAAGATTTGAGAAGTCTAGTTAAACATTCAACAGGGTAATGTTTATAAAGCACCAGGCACATAGTAAGCTATAGTTAAGATTTTATTTATTTGAGAGAGAGAGAGAGAGAGAGAGAAAATACAAGTTGGGGGAGGGGCAGAGGGAGAAACAGACTCCCCGCTGAGCAGGATCCTGGGATCTTGACCTGAGCAGAATTGAAGGCAGCCGCTCAACAGACTGAGCCACCCAGGCGCCCCAAGTAAGCAAGCTATAGTTAAAATTGTAGTTACTATTGTTGCTACTACTGAGAATAGGAGAGGGAGAAAAGGCAGGAAAGGACGTTGGAAAACTAACGGGAAGCAGTATGTAGTTCCTCAAATTAAAAATAGATACACCTTCCGATCCAGCAATCTTAATTCTGGGTATATATCCAAAGGAAATGAAAATTGGCTCTTGAAGAGATATCTGTACTCCTATGGTCATTGCCTTGTTATTCACAATAGCAAAGATATTGGAGACATCCGAAGTGCTGGTCAGTGGGTGAATAGAAAAGATGTGGTGTATGTACAATGGGATATTATTCAGCCACAAGAAAGAAGGAAATCCTGCCATTGCAATGACATGGATGGACCTTGAGGAAAGTGTGCTAAGCCAAACAAGTCAGAGAAAGACAAATACTGTATGACATCACTTATATGTTGAATCTAAAAAAGCCAAACTCAAGGCGCCTTGGTGGCTCAATCAGTTAAGCATCTGACTCTTGGTTTTGGCTCAAGTCCTGATCTCAGGGTCCTGAGATCAAGCCCAGGGCTGGGGGGCTCCCCATTCAGGAGGGAGTCTGATGGGACACTGATTTAGGTTAACCCTACTAATTTCAGATGGCAGGCACAAGGGCCCTGAAATATAAAGAAACCTCTGAGCTACCTAAGATAGGCACTATGACCTATTCATCCCAAGAGCCCAGAACTTGGATCCTCGGTAAACCATTATTAAACTCAAGTGCTCAAGAGAATCAAGAGATTCTCTCTCCCTCTCCCTCTGCCCCTCCCCTATTCCTGTGCCTGCACGCTCTCTCTCAAATACATAAATCTTTAAAATAAAAAAATAAAAAGCCAAACTCATAAAAATAGAGAATAAAATAATGGTTACCAGGGACTGGGTGGCGGTGAGGGGTAGAAATAGGAGAGATGTTGTTTAAGGGCCCAAACTTGCAACAGGTCGTAAATAAGTTCTATAGATCCAATGCACAGTATAGTGAACCTAGACAACAATATTGTATTATCATCATCAAACTTGCTAAGAGACTAGATCTTGATTATTCCAACCATTAAAAAGAAATGATATGACAAAGGTGCTAATTATCATTACAATGGCAATCATAATTTATAAATGTATCAAACCAACATGTTGTATGCTTTAAATTTACAGTGATATATGTCAAATATATTTAAATTAAAAAAAAAAGAAAGTCACAGTTAGGTGACCCAGCTAGGCAAGGACTGACCGGCCTCCCAGGGTGGGGTCTAGGAAAGAAGATAGGTATAAAAAACTAATCCTGGCTCTGTTACCATCTTGCCATGGTACTGGGCACTTGAGTTTAATAATGGTTTACTGAGGATCCAAGTTCTGGGCTCTTGGGATGAATAGGTCATAGCGCCTATCTTAGGTAGCTCAGAGGTTTCTTTATATTTCAGGGCCTTGTGCCTGCCATCTGAAAATTGGTAGGGTTAACCCAAATCAGTGTTCTCAGACTTTAGTAATATATGTTCTTCTTTTAAAAGGAAAAGAATTGGGGTGCCTGGTTAGCTCAGAGGAGCATATGACTCAATCTCAGCGTCATGAGTTTAGCCCCACATGGAGTGTAGAGATTACTTAAATGAATAAATAAATAAAAACTTTAAAAAGAAAAATTATGAAATTCTAAAAACTAAATTACTATTAAATTATTAAATTAAAAAGAAAAATTAAGAATTATTAAATTTAATAAATTATTTTGGTTATAATGTTACTTAAAAATAAATACCACCACTCAAAAAGCATATACTTCTTGCCTTATATAGTAATCGTCATTCAACTGTACAACCCAAATTAATTTATAAGCTGAAAATCAAACGAGCGCATTAACTGGGTATGAAGAATGATGTTTTTTGAAGTAAAGTCGTTGTCCCCATCATGAATATAGCGCCTTCACTTACTCAATTCTGTTACCATTTTTCTCTCGTCTAACCACCGGGAAACTAAACCTGTGTGCAGGTTTACCAACTACATAAATGTAGTTCATGTATGTCAAGTTTTCCTTTTATCATTTGCCCACCAAAATGAATTTTGATGCTATTTAGAATCAACAAAAACGGACCTCAAATACAAAAATTGCATGGCAGTACATAGATTTGAAGTGACCATGCAGATGATCCAAAATGTGCTCATATATTGTTTAGATTATTATTAGAATACAAACACAAAACTTAAGATTTCTTAAAGAATGTGTGACCTTTAGAATACATCTGACCCCAGTTTGGGGGACACTTGGGAACAGTAAGTCCTTCCTAGCTCTCAAATCCTACAAACTCTATTCCTACTCTTAGGAAGTTAATCCTTGATGTTACTCATCGTTGGTGCTCAATTAAATATTGGTTTGAATTGATTACACTTTGGTATATAAAGTTACCCAGTCTGTGAAATAATAGGAAATACATATATTGGTCTTTGCTCCTGGTTGCTGCCACAGAGCTCCTAAAACCCTTGTGGTTTCCTAAGTAAGGAGAGCACCTTGGAGCATCTTTTGTTCTAATATTTTGTTTTGATTCTGGTTCCCTACACTAAGCTTCTCAATCCTTTGCAGTTTACTGGGTGATAGGAATGTCTGTTCTAATGAGGAGATTCTCAGTGTGCTCCTGGGTAGGGGCTTGTCACAGGAAAGATCTGCTCTTGATTTAGAAGCTTGGAATTTTCAGCCCCATCACACATTCTCCAGAGAGGAGAGAGGGGCTGGAAGTGGAGTTAATAATTGATCATGCCTACATAATTAAGCCTCCATAAAAATCCCAGTAGTAGGGGGTTTGGAGAACTTGGGGGGTTGGTGAACCAATGGTGGTGCTGGGAGGGTGGTATACCCAAAGAGACACGGAAGCTCTGTGCCCCTTCCCACATGCCTTGTCCTTTGCATCTCTTCTATTTGGATGTTCATCTGTATCTTTATTGTATCCTTTTATGATAAACTGGTCAAAAGTCAACTGTTTTCCCATGTTCTGTGTGCTGCTCTAGCAAATTATTGAACCCAAGGACGCGGCTTGGGAACCTCCAGTGTATAGCTGGTCAAAAGCACAGGTGACAACCTGGACTCGTGATTGGCATCTGAAGTGGGGGGGAGCAGTCTTGCGCGCTGAGCCCTGAGGTTAACTGTGGGATCTCTAGGAATATAGTGTCAGAACTGAGTCAAACTGTAGGACACCCCGCTGGATTTGCAGAATTGCTCAGTGTGGGCAAAAAGCCCCACACACCTGGTGTCAGAAGTGTTAGGAGTGTGGTAGTCATGTGAGTGTGAGGAGGAGGTAATAGGTTTCCTACTCACAATCCTGTGAAAAAGTCCGTTTACAAAGCAGAACTTTTTATCTGCATAATTTTCTTGGTATAGTTTATAAATGCCACCAAAAACTACTTGTTCAACTCAGCCAATTACTTGGAGTATGCCCTTCTAGTAAACGGTGTAGATTAGGTATCAGAGGATAAGTGTGCTGCAAAAGTATGCCTATACCCTATTTTAAGAGAAATTATTGCAGCTACAAGACCTTACAGCCTAGATGGCCATACTCTCTACCCTATGCCATCCTCACACTCCTCTTGATAGGCCACAGGACCAGGGAGGGCACCTAGCCAGCCTAGGGTCTGCTGAGCAACCTGTGACTTCTCAGGTCTATCTCAAAAACATGAGCTGGGCCAAGCTGAATTGGTCTCTTTTTGGGGGACTTTGAAACAACGAATATGGAAGGAATTATTACCAGTTAAAGGCAGGAGCTGGAGCTGAACGTTTAGAGGAGGCATCTGTGATGGGAAGCCTTATTGGTGCAGACTGAAATACAGGAGAGCAGCAAACATCAGACGTTGGTGCCGTAGAAAAAGCAGCAGCCATATGGGCGTAGCTGAGTCTCATTAATGGTAGAGCATGGAGACAAGGATCCAGTGACCTGACCCGGATGCTGAGAGCCACCTTGAATTCCGAGCAACCCTCCAGCACCAGTCTATGTGGGGTCACACCCTGTTGCAGTGCCACTTCTTGAATTACTTTGGGCAAACAGCTAACCTCTCTATTCCTCAGTTTCTTCACCTGTAAAATGGACATAATAATAGAGTCTACCTCATAGGGTTGATTATGAAGATTAATGAGGGAAGGGCTTCGAATGAGACTGGGCACATAGTGATCAGTCCATAAATGTTAACTCTAATCACAATTATTTCTTCCATGATATATTTTATATTACGTTAAAATAAATTTAATTGTGTTTGAACTAGCTAGGATGGGACTGTGTTTCTTATCATGAAACCTCAGTAAAACAAGCAGATGGTGTTGTTTTCCTTTGAGTTTGCCCGGAACTTCATTCTGAAAATTGGCCACCTAGCATTGGATCTCTCATTTTCAGTAAACTCATTTTGATTCTTTGATAACATAAGACTGTGATTTGCTATAATGGCTCAAATTTAAGGCTGGGTCATTTTGAGTGTTTTCTATTAAATGCAGGAACTAGTGATTTTTAGGCATTTTTTTTAAGACAAAGAATAGGGGTGCCTGGGTGGCTCAGTCGGTTGAGCATCTGCCTTCGGCTCAGGTCATGATCCCGGGGTCCTGGGATCGAGCCCCACATCAGGCTCCCTGCTCTGCAGGGAGCCCGCTTCTCCCTCTCCTCCCTGCTTGTACTCTCTCACTGTCTCTCCTTCTCTCTCTCTCAAATAAATAAATAAAATCTTAAAAAAAAAAATAAGACAAAGAATCATTGTGTAAGCTAAGTCCTGAGAACTGGGAAGTTCAGAGGCACAGGTGCCCCAGGCCAGGATGAAATGCAGTGAGAGGGAGGGGCTGGTGTGCAGAAAGAGCCAAAGAACCACGAAGACGTGGGGGAGGTATTATTCCTGGTCCACAAAATACATGATATCTCTTTTCCATTTTATCTTTCTAATTTAGTCTCTAGAAAAATAATTCCCCCTACCTCTGAGATTTGTTTCTGAATTTACAATGGAAATCACACAGAATGCAGGGCCAGTGTCAAACACACAGTAGGACCTCGGCATATGTTTGCTTGACTGAATTGAGCATTAAAAGGTACTCTGCAGAGCACCTTATTAGGAATACTTATTTCATAAAACAGATGCTCTGTCTAAAGCACCAGAAATCCAAAGGAAACCAACAAAGGCCTGATGAAAGACGGAGGAAATGTATTTGCCCTGATGGTTTTTAGAAGCATCTAGTCATACCTCCTAATCTCCAGTTGCTGTGGAGACTTAAGATGATCCAACTGTACCAAATAAAGTAAGTGTTAACTGATAGCTGCCAGACCTCAGCAACACCGATTTCACATGGGATCGAACATTTTGCAAAGCACAGGCTTCCATGAGAACAGTGTAGAGGAGAGCCTCTAGGGGTGGCCTTGAGCTCTGCCTGCCTTTGTCTGTGACTGGCTGAGTTGCTGCGTGGGTATGTTGCTCCAACAGGCTTTGGTTTCTCCATTTGTAAAGTGAGGGCACTGAACGTCTGATGGTCTCCATGATGCCTTCCTGCTCTAACACTCAGTTGAAGCATGTTCAGGTTCAAATTTCAGATTCTGAGAAAATGTAAAAGAGGCAGAAAAGGCAAAGCTCAGAGAGAAAGACCTCAAACTGCAGTTGGAGGGGTGGGGAGTACAGAGATCGTAATGGTGTCTGTGGTAGCCAGCCTACAAGGTGACCCAGTGACTCTCAGCTCTTGGTGTTCACAACCTTGGGTAGTCCCCGCCCATGCTGATAGGGCTGACCTGTGTGAACAGTAGGATATTATGGGAAGTGACTATGTGTGACTTCTGAGGCTAAGTCATAAAAGATATTGTCGCTTTCCCCCTACTTTCTTGCTCACTCTCTCTGGGGGAACCCAGCCACCGTGTCACAAAGATACTTAAGTACGTAGAACTACCCACATGAAGAGGACCGGAGGCCTCCTGCCAACAACCAACACCATGTAAGAGAACCGTTTTGGCAGCAGACCCTCCAGCCCCAGTCAGGCTTTCAGATGAAGGTAGCTCCAGTGAACACCTTGACTAACACTTCATCAGAAACCTGAGCCAGCATCAGCCAGCTAAGCCACTCCTGAATTCCTGAACCATGGAAACTATGTGAGATGACAGATGTTTATTCTTACTTTAAGCCACTGGAAGTTTTGAGGTGATTTATTACAGAGCAATAGATAGCTGTTACAGTGTCTGTAAGAAAAATATATTCACGTAGAGAGGGTTTATGTAACATGTGCCGGTTAGTTCACCTTCATTCCTTAATTTTTTCACTCATCAAAAACTTTATTGAGAACCTATTCTGTGGCAGGCACTCTGCCTGGTGGTGAAATTCAGGAAAAAATGGAAGTTTCCTGTGATGGAGAAGCTCATAATCTGGGAAGCTGGGGGGCTGGGTGGGTGGTGGCAAACCGTAAATGCTTCTAACAGATGCCACTTTAATATCCCTGCTTTAATATTGCATTTTCCATTTCTGCCGGTGTTTTGAGTACATAAACTTTGGCTGTGACTTCAGCGGTTGAAGAGAATGCTCATCAGTTACTGCGGAATGACTGTTTTTGGTTTTAATAAGAGTGATCAATACCATCAGCTCCCCCTTTAAATGCTAATGAATGCTTTAACACAGCAGATGTAGACATACAGTACACTGCAGATTAAAATTAGGCACAAAATTAAATTGCTTACACATAGCAAAGGAGCCAGTTTGGACATCTTGATAATCAGCCGCAACCAGCTGACAGATCTTGAATTGTCCCTGCACCAACGTCAAGCCTCCCCCAGTCTCAGCCAGAAAACAGGCATCATCTGGCATTAGGAATGCTCCTGGTACCTTTGGGTATGAGAAAGGAAAACTGCCAGGTTAGACTTTCAGTAAGCCTTATGTACTTTTAGAAGCAGTCACAGCTGCACTGGAAAGGGCACTAGGATTAGGAACAATTGCTAGTCATTAAAAAGACAGAACTTTAGGCCTCTGGAAAGGACAGCCTTGTAGTGAGACTCTATAATGTCTAAAAGGACAATGTCTATGTTTGAACTTATTTAACGTACATAGTATATCTGTTTTTTCTTTTTTTTACTCCCATGGCAAGTCTTTATTGAGAGCCCGTGTTTATAGTGCTATACTCTAGAAATTCAAAATGGAAAGTATGTAAAGTTCACCATGATACAAAGAGCTGCTTCCTGAGCTAACGTTTTCCTTGGGGCACTTGGCATGTCCACAGTCTGCTGTCAGTGATAAGCCCCAAATTTAATCAGTGTCGCAGAGTTATTCTCAGGGGCCAACTCACACCGGCAAAGCTCACAAAAGACTGATGTATAAAGTCCGAATGGCAATTATTTTAACACCAGAAATACAACTCTAAAGTGGGCTGGAGACTCCTGTTAAGGTCACTTAGTGAGCACAGGATTAGAACAAGAATTTAGATGATTTAATTGTTTGTTAGCCTGATTAGTAAACTAATCAATGCATTCATTCAGCAAATAGACTGAGTACCAACTATGTGTTGGAGACACACTGGTAATCAAGATAGGCACAGTCCCTGCCTTCATAGATCTGATAGTCTCGTAAGGAATACAGATAAACAAATTTGGGGACAATTATAACAGTGGGGATACATGTGATTGAGTAACCAAAAGGTTCTCATGAGGAAGGGCCTTACCCAGACCTGGGGATCTGAGAAGGTCTCCTCGAGGCAGTGATGTCTTAGCAGAGAGCTAAAGGATGACCTAGCCACTCAGGGCAGGGGAAGCTGGATGGAGGGATTAAACGTTTCGAAGACAAGAGGGAACATGGGAACGGTTCAGTGTGGCTATGGCATAGTATTTGATTGCTGTGGGGAGAGGCAAATGGTGATGCCGAAGAGGTAAGCAGGAGCGGGACCATATGACCATCTCCACGGCAAGTTCAGATTTCCTCAACTGAGTGGATTCTCATGTCAGTTTGGAAAGGGCTCTGCTGGATAATATTGTCCTGCTTAAGGGGTCTCCGTGAACGACTGGACACATTGCGCCCTGCATGAAGGCCTGGCATGGATAGTAAGGCTAACCTTTTCCCTTGTGGGTCACCTCATTCTGGCCTTCCAAGACTGACCACCTCTGGCTGCCTCCACACCTATCCCTTAAACCTCCCACCACCTCTAAAAGACTCATGCTCTCCTTGGATTGCTTCGTACTTCCAGGCTGATTTGCAAACATGTTTTTCAGGCCTGAGGGGTATTGAACCATTTGTGGCCATTCCATTGGTTAAGTATCAGAGGTTAGTGTTGCTTCCCTATCAACACATTTTAATTTAAATTTAAATTTTACACTGAAGATTTTATATATCAAAAGGTGTTTTGTTCATGCCAAGTTTTACCAATTATCGCTTGTGCCACTGTGAGGATTCTTTTGTGGCCATTGTTTCTTAATCTGACTTTCCCCCCGGGGTCAGATCTTACTGTTCTGTTTTACCATGAGTAGTCTTAAATATTGCAGTTCAATTTTTGTTATTTTTATGAACTATATTCATTATTAATTGGTTGAAAACAGTTGCTAGTTTATATTTATTTCTAAAGTAGTCCTCGATAATCTCCATTTTCCTATACAGATTTGGGATTATTTGATTATTCAGACTATTTCTATGGAGGGGCACCTGGGTGGCTCAGCTGGTTAAGCATCTGACTCTTGATCTTAGCTCAGGTCTTGATATCAGGGTCCTGAGTTCAAGCCCCCTGCCCCCCCCTGCACTGGGTTCCATGCACATCAGGGAGCCTACTTAAAAAAAAAAAAAAAAAGGACTCAGACTATTTCTATAGAATTGCTAATTCAGTGACTTTGCAAAGAGCAAAATATCTTGCTTTGTCTGGGCTATGCCTGGAATAATCAGTACCTCTGTGGGTAGCAAGCAACAAAGATTTAGCAGTTCTAGATTCCATCAGAAGCCTACTTAAGGACCACTAAATCCTCACATTTAGAGATGCCCAACTCAAGATAGACTTTCTTAATTTGTTTCTACTGTAATTTTTCTCTTAAAATATCCTTTTTTATTATTTTTAAAAGATTTTTTTATTTATTTATTTGAGAGGGAGAAGCAGGTTCCCGCCGAGCAGGGAGCCCGATGCGGGGCTCCATCCCGGGATCCTAGGATCATGACCTGAGCCGAAGGCAGACGTTTAACTGACTGAGCCACCCAGGTGCCATCTTTTTTTTTTTTTTTTTTTTTAATTCAGTCTCCTCAAAGTTCTATAGTTTGTCATTGTTGACAACTGATTTAGTTGGATGGAAAAAAAATCCTATTAATCCTTGCTCTGTTCTTGACTTATATTCATCTTTCAACCTGGCAATCAACTTTTGGAGAATAAACATCATTAGAAAAAAAAAAAAGAAAAGAACAACTCTAACTTTTGCTTTACAACTAAGAAACAGATTCCGGATGTTCTTATTCTGGTTTTGGGCTGGGAGCATTGATGCTGACAAGTATTTTTCCAATAGATATTACAAAGTGATCAGTTTTGTGGGCTGTTGGAATAACCACTGTGTGATCAGCTACTATACTAACTAGGGCTGAGGTCATTAAGTCATTTCACTACCAGCCTGGATTCTCCAGCCCATAGCCCAAGAAAGCTAGAAGAGGAGAAAACAGCCTGAAACCAGCAATCATTTGCATAACACTTTTTAAACTAGAGTCTTAAATAATTCTCCAGAATGCCCATTTTGTTTAATAATTAAAGCCATACTTCTAGAGTGACTCAGTTAAGATTCTGTTCTGTGTTCAGGCACTTAACCAAAAATTCTAATCAAATAAAATATTTTATTGCCTATTTGGAAGCAGCATGCTATTAAGATAGCATACTTTCTATTAGTCTATTTTTCTTTAAATTTAAACTCAAAGGACAAGAAGAAAATAATTAAAAACAGACTGCAGTTGCTATAAGCTTTGTGAGAAAGGACCACAATGGAGCTTACAACCTTAGAGACATGGGTTATGCATGATGGAAGAGAGTACCCCGCCCTCTGATTTTACCACTGCCCATTGTTTTTGCCTATAAACGCAGATGGCAAACATGTACTACAACTTACAAAACCGAGTTGTCGAATCAATGTTTAGGTCACAACTTCTCTTGTAAATAAAGGTCATTTCCTATAACCTTGACTTTAATGCGTCCCAAATACAGTTTTCCCCACCAGGCCCCAGGCCCTTATCAGAGCACGGCAGCTACTCTGGGAACATTCGCTCAAGTTTGATGACTGGTTCCTATTGAAGAGAACTCAGCCCCACGGAATTACAGTGTGTCATTAGAACTTCTCCAGAGCATTGAGAATCCTTTGCAGGGCAAAGGACACTTGATATTCAGGGTGAGTGAATATTGAACAGAATCTCAGAATATATTGAAAGTAACATTTATTTATTTATTTGACATAGAAGTTTGTTACCTCTTGACTTTTTGATTTCTAAAATATGAAGAATTTCAGAAGTTGGATCTCACAATTCCTGCCCTAAGCTGCAGGCAGTTTCCTCCCACCTGCACCATTTACCTTCCCCCGCCCCCCACCTCCCGCCCCCCCCCCCCCCCCCCAGCTGCTTCGAGATTTCTTGCTGCAAGGATGGTATTTACCATCTTGCTCTTAACAAGATGTTGGTAATTTTAAATTTCTTTGGCTTGTGGCTTGTGACGTTATTATCCTGCTCTGTGTCTGTTTTCTTCCAGAGTTTAGATTTCTGACATTCCGGGAGGTCTTTATGGACTGTTGTTTTTCCCTCTTTGCTCCCCCTTTGGTAAAATGTAGAAAATAATATTCAAAAGCAGGCCCTGGGAGCTTTGGGAAAGCAGTAACCACAAATCTCCTAGGCAACTTTAGATCTTTGGTTTCTGATGAGTCTTAATGAAAGAGATATGCATCACAATAAACATTAAGTTCAGTAACCTTTTTTATTGCCTAAAAATGACGAACCAAATCACTTCAGCTCTGACCATGATAAAAATCTAAATACCTTACTAAAATAAATACTAACCAGCAGTGTCAAGACTGAGGCACTTGCCTCAGGCACAAAATTAAGGAGGCCTCCAGAAAAAACAAGAAGCCCCAACACCTCAGTAATCAAGACAAATGATATTTTAATGCAGTATTTTAAAAATTAATGCAAAAATTCATGATGAACAAAATATCAAAATTTTAAATAGACTGGATCCGTAACAGTGCCTTGCCAAGCCATATTGGAGCCTTAGACAAGGGGAAAAATCAGTAATACTGATCCTATATTTATGGAGAATTTTGACTTTTTGTTTATCACAGAATTTTTTGCATTAATTTTCATTTATTTAAATATTGCATTAGAATATTATGTATCTTGATTACTGAGCTTTCTGGCTCCCCATCAATTCTGCACCCAAGACAAGGACCCCCCACTTAACATCACCCTAGTCCAGGCCCTGCTAACCAGAATGGCAGTGGTTAGGGAAATAAGGTGGCATATCTCCTCCTCTCAAAATGTTAATTCGAGGGTGGGAGGGTATGTATAGTTATGTTTAAGTCTAGTTATCATCCTTGGGCAACCAACATCCATCATTTGAGCTCTGGTTTGGCTGTCGTTGCAATTAGAAGGCATTTCCTAAATCCAAAAATGGAAACGTTGTCTTTTTGTTAATTCTGTCTGAAGGTATTGTCTTATTAAAATCCATTACATCTTTAAAAAAAAAAAAAAGAAAAGAAAAGAAGAGAGCCTATGTAGGAAAACTCATCTAGTTCAATTCATCAGAAGTTTCTCCGTCCACGGTAGTTTCCTCTGGCTCTTTCCCTGTTAGTCTTGGCAGCAGAGGGCCTGTGCGGTTTCTTACGGTAGTCCACCCTTGTCCATCCTCCCTCGCTGGCTTTGCTGTCCTCTTCACTGGCTCGTGAGTCGGTCTCAGGGTGTAAAGGCATCCCTGGTATGGTCCTGGGTTGATGGCAGTCACTTGGGCTTCTCTTGAAGTCAGGTGACTGCTGAATATTGAGTGCTGACTGAGAAACCCTGTATAATTTTCCAGAATATCTTTCTCGTGAAGGTGTGGAATGCTGACTTTTCCCACTGTACCTTCCCCTAGGAGAAGAATTGAGTGATACGCTACCACGATCATATTTGTTCTTGCTTCTATCTGAGTATCGACCCCTCTCTAAAGAGCTGTCAGTTGGCAGACTGGAAAAGCCACTGTCCCTGGAGTTGAGATGCAGGGAAGAGAAGTTTTTGGTCAGTCCATACTGAGTAGGAGAGGAGCTTCTGGATTGGTTTATGGGTGTAATCTGTTGATACTTAATGGGCACCTGGGTCCGCCTTACAGCAGCAGCATAGGAATCCTGGTCATTGAAATAGCGAAATAATTGTGACCCCAGAATGGGATTGCTCTGGGAACGCTGTAAAGAAGTATCGGATGCAATCTGCCGCAACCTCAGAGTATCCAGCCACTGGCGATCAGCACCTGCAGAGGAAGTGGAAATGAGCATCTTCTAAACCACAGTAAAGCTGCATGCCTAATTCATAAGCCTGTCTCAAGACAGTTCAAGCCTGCTCAGGATGCTCCAAGCTTTACCGTTCATAGAAATTCTAGGCTAGGTATAAGGACATTTCCTTTATTATTATAAATACTTCTTAGAAAATAAGGGAATTGCACTAAATGAGTATATGCTATATGCTTGGCCTCGTTCCAGAGGCTTTATTTACATGGTCTCATTTACTCCTCTCAATGGTCTCAGGGTAAGTACAAATAATCTTACTCCATAAACCAGGAGACTGAAGCTTGGGAGGTCTGGTAACTTGCCCAAGGTCACTCAGCTAAGAATTCCAGATTCTTCTGCATCTAAATCCCATCTTCTTCCCACTTAAGCCATGTCATCACTTCTAGAAATTGCTGTTTGCATGTGTTTGGATGGTAGGGGCATGTTTAGTAAACGAAAGGTTTTTTGCCAGCAGGCACTTTTAAATCCTCAAGAACCCTAATGCAGATAAAAGAAATTGGGTTCCAGTGGTTGAGACAGCTGGGGATTGTCTGGAAGAAAGACAGCTCACATCTCTAGAGGAGAGATTCTGAGGTTCAGGAATAAGAAATTTTTTTTTCCCCATGAAAAGTGAAGCTTCATGGCAAACAGGAAGAGAAGGTAAAAGAAAATGGTAAATAAACAAGAACCATTTAGTAAGCTCTATTTCTGTGAATAAGCAAGTCACACCTTGGGTCTTTTCTGCCTTCTCCAAGGGCCTCAGTCGTATTGCCCACACCCTTGAGTTTCCTCCTAGTCTTTCCTGAGCTATTCTCACCATGCCTGTCAGGAGGAGCTTCTGGAGAGGAACAGAGCGTGCTCACTTCTCTCTCCAGCAAGCAGCCCCCCCCTCACTGCCCTGCACAGGTGACCACACCTCTGAGGTGAGTGACTTGTCCCAATACAGGTGACCTCCTGTGTCCAGACATTCCTCACAGCTTCACCCAACCACAGGGCCTTCTTGCCTTCCCCTTGACTTCTCTGAAATTGTCCCTTCTAACAGAGCCCCTGATTTTGTTCGATGTTCATCCTCCTCATGGAACCAAGTGCACTGGGGGAAGCTGACCACCTCCTGGCTCTGGTGGCAGACTTTGATTGGCCTGAGCCAGATGCAGTGATGTCGTGGGCAGGAATGGACACGCTGCTCAGTTTCTGGCTAAAGCAACCCAAGGGATCATCTGCTGGGGGTGTGTAGGCAAATCTTTCTCACCCCTCAACGTGAGAGCAGGAAAGGTATTGGCCCCTCGTGTCCTCTGCACACTGCCATATCTTTACACCATGGCTGTGACTGCGGAGGAGCTAGGCCGCAGGCAAAGTAACAGACTGAGGATGGCAGAGTGGAAAGAAGGAAAGGTTTGTTTCTTGTCCTTAACATGGGCGACCCAGCCGCTCTTACTGCACCTGAGCCCAGCCTTCTTCTGGACTTCCACCGAAAACAGCACATTTTGTTATAGTTAAAACCTGTGGTTTCAGAACTTTAGAATGCCTACATTGCTGGTCCCTACCCCCAGTTTCTGACTCATCAGGTCTGCCCTTGGGTTTGAGAATTTGCATTTCTAACAAGTTCCTATACATTGCTGGTCCCTACCCCCAGTTTCTGACTCATCAGGTCTGCCCTTGGGTTTGAGAATTTGCATCTCTAACAAGTTCCTATTTCTAACAAGTTCCTATCCTGAGGCTGCTGTTCCTCGGATTCGTGGTCCATTTGGGAGGAAGCCAGTGGAAGTTGGATTTTCTGTTGCTGCTAAAACATATATCCTAACTGATCCAGGTAGTGTCCTTTGAGTCTGCACATCAAAAGGGAAAAAAACAGGAGGAAGGAAGGGAGGCACACTAGCTAAAACTGGGGTAAGCCAAAGGGAGGTCACGCCCTCCTTTTATCCTGCAACCTCTCCTGTTAATTATAATCAGAGAGAAAGGCTGATCCAAAGCCATCCCACTGGGAGTTTAAAGGGTATTGACCATTCCTAACTCTCTTAGAGAAATAATTTGCTTTTTCCCCAAAAGATTTAGATTTCAGAGGGGTGCAGGACACTTGTTAGATCTCTGCCCATTGTCCTCTTTGGGGAGTGTCCCTAGCCTGTCTCTACCTACATGGCTACAGTTCAGTGCACCACCTGCCTCCCTCCCCGCTGGGAGTGTCCTCACCACCTGCCTCCCCCGCTGGGTATGTCCCCACCACCTGCCTCCCTCGCCCGCTGGGAGTGTCCTCACCACCTGCCTCCCCCGCTGGGTATGTCCCCACCACCTGCCTCCCTCCCCCGCTGGGAGTGTCCTCACCACCTGCCTCCCCCGCTGGGGGTGTCCTCACCACCTGCCTCCCCCGCTGGGTATGTCCCCACCACCTGCCTCCCTCCCCCGCTGGGGGTGTCCTCACCACCTGCCTCCCCCGCTGGGTATGTCCCCACCACCTGCCTCCCTCCCCCGCTGGGAGTGTCCTCACCACCTGCCTCCCCCGCTGGGGGTGTCCTCACCACCTGCCTCCCCCGCTGGGTATGTCCCCACCACCTGCCTCCCTCCCCCGCTGGGGGTGTCCTCACCACCTGCCTCCCCCGCTGGGTATGTCCCCACCACCTGCCTCCCTCCCCCGCTGGGGGTGTCCTCACCACCTGCCTCCCCCACTGGGTATGTCCCCACCACCTGCCTCCCTCCCCCGCTGGGAGTGTCCTCACCACCTGCCTCCCCCGCTGGGTATGTCCCCACCACCTGCCTCCCTCCCCCGCTGGGAGTGTCCTCACCACCTGCCTCCCCCACTGGGTATGTCCCCACCACCTGCCTCCCTCCCCCGCTGGGAGTGTCCTCACCACCTGCCTCCCCCGCTGGGTATGTCCCCACCACCTGCCTCCCTCCCCCGCTGGGGGTGTCCTCACCACCTGCCTCCCTCCCCGCTGGGAGTGTCCTCACCACCTGCCTCCCTCCCCCGCTGGGGGTGTCCTCACCACCTGCCTCCCCCGCTGGGAGTGTCCTCACCACCTGCCTCCCTCCCCGCTGGGAGTGTCCTCACCACCTGCCTCCCCCGCTGGGAGTGTCCTCACCACCTGCCTCCCTCCCCCGCTGGGGGTGTCCTCACCACCTGCCTCCCCCGCTGGGAGTGTCCTCACCACCTGCCTCCCTCCCCGCTGGGAGTGTCCTCACCACCTGCCTCCCCTGCTGGGAGTGTCCTCACCACCTGCCTCCCTCCCCGCTGGGAGTGTCCTCACCACCTGCCTCCCTCCCCCGCTGGGGGTGTCCTCACCACCTGCCTCCCCCGCTGGGAGTGTCCTCACCACCTGCCTCCCTCCCCCGCTGGGAGTGTCCTCACCACCTGCCTCCCCCGCTGGGGATGTCCCCACCACCTGCCTCCCTCCCCCGCTGGGGGTGTCCTCACCACCTGCCTCCCCCGCTGGGTATGTCCCCACCACCTGCCTCCCTCCCCCGCTGGGAGTGTCCTCACCACCTGCCTCCCTCCCCCGCTGGGAGTGTCCTCACCACCTGCCTCCCCCGCTGGGTATGTCCCCACCACCTGCCTCCCTCCCCGCTGGGAGTGTCCTCACCACCTGCCTCCCCTGCTGGGAGTGTCCTCACCACCTGCCTCCCTCCCCCGCTGGGAGTGTCCTCACCACCTGCCTCCCCCGCTGGGTATGTCCCCACCACCTGCCTCCCTCCCCGCTGGGAGTGTCCTCACCACCTGCCTCCCCCGCTGGGGATGTCCCCACCACCTGCCTCCCTCCCCCGCTGGGAGTGTCCTCACCACCTGCCTCCCTCCCCCGCTGGGGATGTCCCCACCACCTGCCTCCCTCCCCCGCTGGGAGTGTCCCCACCACCTGCCTCCCTCCCCCGCTGGGAGTGTCCTCACCACCTGCCTCCCCCGCTGGGGGTGTCCTCACCACCTGCCTCCCCCGCTGGGTATGTCCCCACCACCTGCCTCCCTCGCCCGCTGGGAGTGTCCTCACCACCTGCCTCCCCCGCTGGGGGTGTCCTCACCACCTGCCTCCTCCGCTGGGTATGTCCCCACCACCTGCCTCCCTCCCCCGCTGGGGGTGTCCTCACCACCTGCCTCCCTCCCCCGCTGGGAGTGTCCTCACCACCTGCCTGCCTCCCCCGCTGCGAGTGTCCTCACCACCTGCCTCCCCTGCGGGGGATGTCCCCACCACCTGCCTCCCTCCCCCGCTGGGAGTGTCCTCACCACCTGCCTCCCCTGCTGGGTACTGCCACCTACCACCATCTCCTCCTGAGGAGAGACTTAACTGGTCCAGAGGAGAATGCTTGGACAAAAACCGCACAAATAAGTCTTACTCCAGGGAATCTGGAATTGGGACCGATGAAGTATTTGGTGATTCTCAAAGTGGTGGGATTTGAACTCCATGAACTTGGAGGCAGCTGGCACCTATTTTCGTCATGTGGGTTGGGAAACAGAAAACCAGCTTTTACGGACGCCTGGGTGGCTCAGTCGTTAAGCGTCTGCCTTCGTTTGGCTCAGGTCATGATCCCAGGGTCCTGGGATGGAGCCCTGCATCGGGCTCCCTGCTCCGCGGAAAGTCTGCTTCTCCCTCTCCCACTCCCTCTGCTTGTGTTCCCTCTCTCGCTGTCTCGCTCTCTGTCAAATAAATAAAATCTTAAAAAAAAAAAAATCAGCTTTTGGTAAAAGAGAAAAGTACTGCAGAAGTGGAGAGAGAAGACCCCCACAGATTTCACAAGAGTGTTGTAGGGATCAAATATGAAAGCCCTACAGAAGTAAAATGTGCCTTATAAAAATTAATTCACTGGGATGGGAAAGTTATTATAAGAGGTCCTTGTAAAGGCATGATAGGAAGCATGCAAGACAAGATGGTTGAATTAGCAAATAAAAGAACTTAGAAATGCAGTGCTCTGTGCTACTGAAAATCAACACATTATATGGGTTAGTCAAGGGTAGAAACAGCATGCTGTAAGAGGTTATGTGAAAATGTGTTTTGTGGCTGAGAAAGCTTGGTAAAAACTCCAGGTCAGTCATGGTAGCCAAAATGTCTTCTCATGATTAATTGTGAAAGAAAAGAACCCAATCAACTGTGTTGAAAAGGCAGGCAGGTCCAGCATGCTGTCAAAAATTTGTTGGTGAGTTTTGAGTACCGCCCAGGATTCTGGGCCCCCTGGGCTGGTGGATAGAAGAAGGCCTGGTGCGCTTGACAAACCAGTTCTACAGTAGAGGACACATTAGCTGGGTTCTCATAACTCTGACACCACCCATGCGGGTACTTCTTTTCCAGGCCACCAAAGAACCTCCTGATGTGGCTTTTCAGGTGTATTTTCTTATTGGGAAAAATAATGCACTGATCAGAAAACATGTACTTCTGGTTCGTTTGGCAGGTGTATTTCTCTTGGGGAAAAAGTGAATTGCTTGGGGGTTTATGCATCCAACTCTCACACGTCTGTTAGCTTGTAGTCCCGCAGAGCCTATCTCAGGGTTGTACCTGAGTTTCCGGACCTGCAAAGGTGAAGGTCAGGACCTCTTCCCTGAATCTACCAAATAATGACCAATTGAACAGCAAGTCAGCGGGCGCCTGGGTGGCTCAGTTGGTTGAGTGACTGCATTCAGCTCAGGTCATGATCCTGGAGTCCCGGGATCGAGTCCCGCATCGGGCTCCCTGCTCAGCAGGGAGTCTGCTTCTCCCTCTGACCCGCCCCCCTTCTCATGTGCTCTCTCTCTCATTCTCTCTCTCTCAAATAAATAAATAAAATCTTTAAAAAAAAAAACAAAACAGCAAGTCAGCTGGCCTTCCCCTATGTAAATGCTAATTTGTTTTAGTATAGCATCTATAATTACTGCCACCACTGTCCATCATAGGCATTTCATGTTTTCTCTTTCTCTATCTTTCCTTACCTTTCCTTCTCCCCTCTCCTCTTCCCCTCCTTCCCCCCCCCTTCGACCATCATTCTTCTGCTTCGATGTATCCGTGGTGGTCAGGACTCAAGAAACTGCCCCAGTGATACCTCTGGCTTCATAGGAATATTTGCTGGACCCAGAAGATTCATATCCCTATCTACAATTTTGGAAACTGAATATATATGTATAAATATATATTCTTATTTACCAATATAACATAATCATTAATTTTCATCTTTGCTCATAGTTATCCAAATACTGAAATTTATTGTAATATGCTCATTTATAAGTCCATAAATACTACTGTCCATATAGTCTGTCTATAAAACCAGTATTCTAAAAATAAAAGAAGGAAGTCTTATATTAGAAAGCTATGTCTATTCACAAACTGGCACTTATCCTGGGTATGAGAATTTGATATTCAAGTTTTTGGAGTCTAGCATACAGCACACGTCTAAACTTACTTGAGTCAGACCTGCTTCTACAGTTGCTTTCTGAGTTAGGGAGTAATGTCTGAATGGCAAGTTGGATGGCTTTCACTTCATCCTGAGGTTTCATTCTACTCCACTGAATTGAGTGGACATGCTTAGTGCTCTTTGGAGCTCGAACATCACTCTGTTAAAACAAAAACAAAAACAAAAAAACTCACGACCAAATGCTCGTGTTTATAAAATAGGAAGAAAAAAAAATCAGGTTATCATGTCACTTCAGTTTAACTCCTTAGAACACTACTATCATAAGGCATTAGGTGAAATATTTGTACAGTTTGCCTTTTAACCACTTTATTCCTTGGATTATATAGTAGTTCAAAACGCGGTTGTCTTCCCTCAGAATGTATTCTGTTTGGCAAATCTCAACTTACCTTTTTGTTTACTGAGAAATGAAAGACAATTTCTTCTGTTTAAAGTACTTGAAGACAGATGTGAATACATAATCTGACCACTATCCTGCCCATGACTGCTTTGGATCATCCGGGCAATCGGGTGACAGTGGGCAGCGTGGCGGACTAATTGTCCCCATGGAGGGTGCACAGTAACAGGTGCAAAAGTGAGGCAGGATAGGGAGTTAAGAATAATGACTAGAAAAAGGAGAGGACACCAGATCCAAGACAAACCACCTTCTCATCCTGAAACCCTTCATCACCTCATTATGGTTATGAAGTGACCATGACAAACACAAGTAGTGCATCATCACAGACCATAAGAAGAAGAAAGAGGAGGAGGAAGAGGAAGAAAGAGAGAGAGAGGAGAAGAAAAGAATTTAGTGTGGTGTGTCTCCACAACTAAGGCAGGCAGAGATGAAATCTGGCTGTTGGAACTGTCCAATTACTAAAAAGAAGGCTTGTCCTGCACAGTGGGGACTGGTCAACAGATTCCAGAATAGTCTAGATTCCAATCAACTCCATCATTTAGGTTTTGTGTCCTCCAGGCAGCACTTTGACAATTACTGCTGTTTCTCAGGCAGCTCATCCCTGATGAGCTGTGCTCGCTGGCTGGTGAGGGTAAGTAAGTGCTGTAATACTCATTGGCTTCCAGTATCAGGTCACCCTGGATAAGCGGAGTGGCCAGGGTTTGGATTTCTAATGCCGAATCAAAGCTAATCTGGCAACTCAGAAGACCGTCACAATGCAGCAGTGCACGGAGTCCAATGTGAGACTGATTTCCTTCATCTTACTGCTGGGAAGGGAACAAGGAGGACAGCTGAGGAAGAGTGGAAGCTGGATTTACAGTCAGAGAATCTGGGTGTGTCGCCACTGACTACCCCAAACCTCAGGACTTCCTTCCATCTCTCTGAGCTGGTTTTCCCTAGCTGCCAAACGAAGCTAATGCTCCCTATCTTTAAGTATTGATACAGGGTTAATGAGAGAAAACAGGTGTAAGCTTCTCTTATAGGGCCTAGGTCATGGTGAATCCTTACTAAATGTTTCCTGCATGAATAATTGAATGAATGAATGAAATGCATGTCCTTTGGATGGCAGATGCATGCTAATATCTCCCTATGTGAATAGACTCTGTGCCCTGCTTCTTCCCCTCCACCCTGTTTCTGCAGGGTTTCTCTACCTTGGAAAGTGTATGTCCCACCAGCCATGAAGATATTGCTGATTTTAAAAAACCTAATTACGTTATTTAAAGCAGTAGACTGCTTAAAACACCCCATTGGCATTTTTAGTAAATCCAAACTCCTCACTGTGACCCTGTGAAGCTCTGTGATCTGGCCTGCCCACCCCCTGTCATTGTCCTCTGTGCCTCAGGAGCTTGGGCTTGCCTTTCCTCTGCTGCCTTTTCTTGCTGCCTCCTCATCAGAGGAATAGGCCTTCCCTAACCACCCAGTCTCATGCTCCAAGTCTCACTATTTTCTGGTTACCACTTACCACTCTCTACTTATTTGTTACCTATTTATTATCAATCTCCTCCCGCTGGAATATAAACCTCAAGAGAGAGTATAGATTTAGTCTATCCTAATCATAGAACAGTAACTGTCAGTAGGTATTTGCTAAATATATGGATTTTAATTTTAATAGCATATTTTCTTAAAGTGTCAGTTTTTCCACTTTTCTATATATAAAATATATTGAATCTGTTTTTGGTAATAGACCTCCCTGCCTGCCAGGTGATAGTAGAAGTCGTGCTCTGTCCTTCTGAAGAATCCCTGATCTACCCTCACCCCTAAACTCTAAGCACCAAGAAGGCAAAACTCTGTTCTGGTCACTATTTGGTCTTCCCCAGTACCTAACACGTGACGTGACATGTGGAAGATGTTCAGTCATTAACTGACGAATGGATGAATTACTACCTCAATCTTTATCTAGGTGAGAATATCCTGTTCTCTTTCCTTACCAACATTTTGTTAGCGTAGTTATGTTAATCTTCCCGTATTCATATTGGTTGAATAGTTTCTCTTCCGATTTTATGCCCCATGAGGGAGCAAATAAATTCCCACTGAGAAACTGTCGGTAAAGCCACCAGCGCCCCACCCCTCCCCAACACCAAGCTTACCTCATAGGTGACAGTGCATTCTACAGTCTGATTTTCCATTATTCCTACAGTCCACTTCTCCATTACAAATGGGGGCTGAAAAACAAAAGTTAGGATGGTGTAGAGCCTGCCCTGCTATAGCATGTATCTTTGAGGCCAGCTACGCCATATGCAATTGGCAAATAGGGCATAATGTCAGATTATCATGAAAGTCGTGTTGTTGGTTCCCATGTGATTACTCACAACATGCTAATGTTTTGGATGTTGATTTTCATAAGACATCCTTTTCTATAATTATAAACAGCTAGTCTTAGTCCCATAATCTTCTCTTCTCGGATATACCACTCAATCCTATCATTAGGTCATTATTCATGCTAACGTTTTAAAGTATCAGTAGAAAGCTTTCTCATATTTAAGAGAAAGCCTTAACAATACAGACCCCGATGTACCTTCCTTGGAGTGCAAGCAGTAGCTGAGTTAGTGGCTTCAGCAACTACTCTGCTTTTTCCCTGTAACCCGGCTATCCAGCTATCAGGCTGTGTGTGCAGATGAAACTGTGGCGACATTTCCCCACTGTTTTAAAACAAAGGATTAATGAAGAAGCCTATGCCTTTCAAGGGGAGACTGTCTCACCCCAAAACATGTCACTTTGGCATATGTATTGTATTTTTAGCTGAAGGCCATCAAAACCCCGCAGACTCAAGAAAACTTTTACCTCTCCTGTAACTGCCTAAAAGAATTTAGATAGGGCACCTGGCCCAGAAAGAGAGCTATTATCAGAGAGAACTTTTTATCTGAAAGACCTATCTGCATGGCAGGGCAAGCTTCTAATTATCAAACATCTGCTCTCCTTATCTTCCTGGGAATTGCCTTCTCCCCCTTTGAAGCCCCAGGCCCCTGGCTCATTCCTTAGCTCAGGATGGCACATAAGGCTCAACTGCCTGACTTGCCCTTGAGTCTCCTATCTTTGGGGCTTCTGTATGTACAAAATTAAATTCTTCTCCTGTTAATCTGTCTTGTGTCCTTTTAATTAGCAGACCAGCCAAAGAACTTAGAAGGGTAGAAGGAAACTTTTTCACCCTGACACCTTGGATCCTATTTTAGTTCTGATGAAAATGGTCTTTATTATAAATGAATCTCCACTCTCTTAACCACCCTCCACCCCTTCATTCTAGCTTTAAGGTTACAAATGACCGACTGGGCTTGAGATGGGTACAAAGCACACCACGTGGTAGAGATTTAACTGGGCTTTTTTTTTTTCTTCTTTTCTAAACGAGGACTGTTATGAGTCTTGTCGATGTTAAAAAGTTCTACAGATTTTGAATGGTCTGCCCCAATCCTATTTTTCCTATAACCCCAGTTAATGTTGGTGTGTGATGTTGCAGAAGATGTGCTGCTTTGGGAGTGCATATGTGGCATTATACCAGAAACACCTGTATTTGGGTTTACAACTCTACCCTGTCATTTTTGCTGTGAGCAGCTTCCTTCTGTTATCAGGCAAGGGCTAGGATCTTGCTTTTAAATGGCATAGGTTGGGGGGGAACGAGCAGCCATCTGTCCAGTCTTCAAGACATCAAAACATAGTATGTCCCAACAAAATCAGGGAAAGTTAAAACCAGAGCATAACCTTTACAGATAAATAACACCACTGAAATAACTCCCAGTTACTCAGAAGATTCCAACAATGAATATCAAATCAATCGACTTGATGAATACACTTGCAAATTCAAAGGACTTGGATGCTTAGCAATCTTATGCCTAGGAAGGAACACATTTGCAAGTCTAATGCTGTGGCTTTGAAGACTCTTCACTTCGCCACTTGTGTTTGTACCCAGGTTCTTCTTTGCTACAAGCCCCATTTTCTTCACTGAAACCAAATACACCATTCATAGTAGACTCAAGAATGGCTTATGTGATGTTTCGAGTGACTGTCCAATGGATAACATGGATATCCATGTTGACCTTCTACTATTGAAGTCTCATGTATTTTTTTTTTTTTAGTATTATTGGGACAGAACTGAATTTTTTTCCATTTTGAGGAGAAGCTAAGCATTTCTCTGAGTCTGTCTTCTGTGTTTTAATGGATGTGCTTCTACCACTGACCCTAAAGTAGTGAGGTATTCTCTGGCCAGAGGTGTGAACTCAAGGAAGCCAAGAAGATGTCAACAAATGCCTCATGAATAACCTCCCCTCAGTCCTTCAAGAAACTGAAGACAACCAAGAAAGCCTTCCTCCTTCCAAGTTTTTCAAAGTTTCAAATGACCCCAAAGTTGTAAATATTTTCATGATGCCACTTTCTTTCCTTTAGTAAATGATGGAGTAAGTGTAAAGCAATAAAGAAGGAAATTTTTTTAAAAATTAAAGGACACTTTTTTTGTAGTACTTTTTAGTTCACACAGCATAAGTGGAATTTTAACAAAAAACTATTATGATCTCAAACTGCTAAATAAAATGTGCCTTTCAACAGCCAGCTTGAGGCTGAGCTGATGTGAACATCCACAAGCACAAAAGTACACTGCTGGGGGATTTTAATGTCTTTGTTTGATATCTGTGAATTCCAAAAGCTTTTAAGCCGTAAATAGAACCCTACCTTTGTCATCTTTAAAATCTCTGCATTGGGTAGGTTAGTGTTGAATGTCACATCTTTGATGTAGGTTATTGCAATTTCATCCCCATCCATCTCCATATACATTTTCCACTTACAATCCTGGAATTAAAAGCAAAATTATAGAATTTCAGAAAGTGAAACAATTTGTTTTAGTCTCAATGTTTTATAACACATGAAGTTTTCTGAATGAGATATTATTGAAGTATTTTTTTCCTTGTTCGAAAAAAGGACGTGAAATTAAAGCTCTTTATATATCAAAATAACCCCCAGTTAGTGCAGTCTTGAGACATGATTCATCAATGTAAATGTTCTATCATAGGAGTTGCAAACTCAAAATCCTAAAGGAGCCAGGCAGATAAAAATGAGTAAAGCCAGGCAGTTTCATTATAGAGCCCTAAATTATAATCTTTCAAAGTAGACCCATTTAATTTACATATTAAACATTGTCAGAATATTTTTTCATTCACACAAAAAAATGTGGACTTCCCATTTTGAAATATAAGGCCCTCTTGATCTAACTTTCACTTTTCCAGTATTGATAATATGGGCTCAAGAAATAGCTCACTTTCCTCTTAACAGGAAGGATAAGTGCAAACGTGATATATGATGACTGATAGCTGGCCCATGTGTTGGGGAGTTATGGGAGGGTTAGGACGTTGGGGGTCTAAAGGGCATCTGCCCTAAAGGGACGGCCACCACTCAACTTCTGTTGATTGTCCCCATGTGGGAATCTGAGCTCAGTCTTGCTAGGTCCTTTGAGGTTTCTTGAAAAGCTGGATATCTGGATTTTTATGTGAAACCTCTAGATTTTTTTTAAATGATGTTAATTTTCAGTAAAACCACTCTGTAGTGAAAAAGTGCTCTACATCATTAGGGGAATGTGAAATAAAATGTCACCACAATGAGATACCACTATATGCCCACCAAATGGCTAAGATTGGTAACATCGAATGTTGGCCAGGATTCGGAGGTACTGGATTGCTAGTGGAAGTGTAAATGGTGCAATCACTTTGGGGAAAGTTTTGGCAATTTATTATAAGCATATAGCTGCATGTATAAACGTAGCATCTACTCGATGACCCAGAAATTCAACTCCTAGGTATTTACCCAAGAGGAATGAAAAAAGACTTGTACAGTGTTGTTCTGAGCAGCTTTGTCATAATAGCCAACCCCCCACCCCCAAAACAAAACCAAACCCTAGAAGCAGGCCAAGTGTTCATCCTTAGGAGAATGGATGAACTGTGAAGTATTTGTAGAATGGAATGTTACTCAGCAATACAAAGGAACAAATCACTGATGCATGCAGCAACATGGATAAATCTCAGAAACATTATAGTGAGTGAAAGAAGTCTCACACAAAAAAAGAACATACTAAGGATTCCGTTTATATGACATTCTAGAACAGATAAAAACAATCTATGGTGGAAAACATTCAGAAAAGGGGTTGCTTCTGCAGATGGGCATTGACTGGGAAGGGGCATGACAAGACTTCCTGGGGATGCTAATACTCTGTTCGTAGGGGTTTGGGTTACAAAGGCATATGTACTTGTCAAGACTCAGCGAATATATACTTAAGATGTGTGTACTTCTTACCGAACTCCAGCATACTGAGGTATTTAGGAGGAAGCGTACTGATGTCTGCAAGTTACTTCGAAATGCATCAAAAAAAAATAAAGATGGATATATATGGCTAGAGTAATAGATGGACAGACATGTGATAAGGCAAGTAGAATAAAATGTTAACGGCTGAATCTAGGAGGTGGGTACAGGAGGGTTCGCTATAAATATTTTTTAACTTTGCTGTATGAATAATGAGAACGTGGGGGGACAAACACTGTGTGTGCAACTAAAAGGAAAAATAAGCCATGTCTTTGCACCAAATTGGACCCCTGGACCATAAATTCACCTTCTCTCATGTTATTTGAAGAATGAAGGATTCTGAGAGGTTAAGGATAATGTACCGAGCACCTTACATGCTGAAACTAGAAAATGCTCTCATAGGAGTAGACCTGGAATGTCTCCTGAGCAGGCTCAGACAAAATTATTACGGAAAAACACTAACAAAGAGGCTGTTGAAAACCTGTTGGCTTCCACAGAAAGCTGGGGGAGCTCAATGTTTTAGGAAAGCTTGTAGGCAAATTGCAGAACCAAGCAGGGCCCATGCCTGAGAGGAGTGACCCTCTTTGCCCAACCACGTTCACAAGATGGAGAGCCAATTAGTGAAGGAAAAGATCTATTCAATAACGTGAAAACCGAGCTCTTGGCCAACATAAGTCAAATTAGTCGCTCAGAATGGACAAATCTCTCAGTATTTCTTTGTTTTGGAGCCATTGCTGCCCCGGCAACGTGGGCCCTGAGATAACTGGGCAGGATAATGACTGTTTGGAGTCATGATTGCTCTTCTCTGAAATGGCAAGCGCCTCCTCAAGCAGTGACTAGAATAAAAAAGCCCTAGGAAAGATGAATTTTACTTATATCTTTTTCTTTCGCCTGTCCAGTTTTGGAATTAAATGAGTCAAATCACAGGTGAAAGACCTCAGGTTGTGTGGAGATGCCCGATTCCCTCTGCTCCACTCTCCGACCTCACAGCCCAAGAACTCTCCTTGACCTCAGGCTGGCGATCAGACCCTCCTGTGCACAGGCTCAGAGCGGCTGTCTGTTGAGAAGGGGCTGACGGGGGGGATCTCACGTTTGTGGACTACTTCATCTGCTCCTGGCATGCTGCTGGGTACTTACATGGTGCTGTTCTGTTTGATATCCACAATAACCCTGCAAGTTAGGTTTATTTTCCCACTAGGTGAGGAAAAATAAGGCTCAGATAAATAAGGAACTTTCCCAGGGCTTCCTGGCCAGTAAGTGGTGGAGGTGGGATTATAACAGCACAAGGCTGCCTGGCTCCAAAGTTGGAGGAGCTACCGAGAGGGAAGGGCAGTTGGGAGGCGTGGCAGGGTGTACTCACTGGATGGTTTTCCAGAGCCCCACAATTGGGACCAGCTATCAACAACAGGCAAGTGGGAGAAGGACCAGAGAAGATTTTGCTGAAACAACCAAAAAAGCAAGTGGTGACAGGTCCTCCCCTGCAGCAACTGCTTGCCTGGTCCCAGGGTCCAAGTTGGGAAAACAAGGATCCCCGTAATAGTGTTAGAGACCTCCTACTTTTCCAAATGTTTTCTCTTTACCTGGAAGAAAGGCTTTTGCCTGAACCATAAAAGATAATGCAGAAGCAATAAAACGATACTCAAAGGCATTATAAGACAAGGGGGGCATTATCCATTTTATGAAATTACAAAGCTGGGTGGGAAAGGAAAAGAATATGCAGTGTTCACCTAAATTATTAACTTAATCTGACAGTGCCCTGACATAATTGCTAGGTTTTTTTCAGGGCATGTATGATTTCATCGTTGCCTAGTTAAGAAAAGTAACCCATAAATAAAGTCATGGAATTCTTTAAATTCTGCTCAATTTCTTATTACCCCCAGGTATTCCTGGCATTTTTGCTACACATGGAGTCATTAAGTTGTCAATAAGCACTGCTCACAACTACCAGGACTTAAGCAAGATATTGAATTCCACAGAACCCAACTGAGGCGGGACGCCATGTAACGAGTTCTTGACCAATCGATCATTGAAAAGGTTTTCCTTAATAGTAAGGTGAATTAAATCATCAATAACATCTAACAACGTTAGAAGTAAAAACTCCGCATATTTATGAGCCTAATATAGAATCTTACATGCAAAATTGCTACCTTTTCCATCTCTTGGTAGTGGTAGGGACCAGGTAGTGGGAACGTGGGCCCGGATTTAAAAACCATTCACTTTTACCAGGGTGAACTATTGATTTTGGCTTGATATGAGTGATAGAAATGTGGGTATTGATTTTTGAATCGGAAACATTCAAGAGTCACTGTGGACATCTTGAGAACAGCTCTCAATCCTGACAGGCAGAAATCAAAAGCAGACAACTCTGTATTCTCAGAGCCCATGGGGGCCTCAAGGGACTCCTTTTCCAAAACCATTGCACCCCTGGCGGCCTGAAATGGCCCCGTTCCTTTCTCATTTGGTTTAAAGTGTTGATGGGGGGCGCCTGGGCGGCTCAGTTGGTTAAGCGACTGCCCTCGGCTCAGGTCACGATCCTGGAGTCCCGGGATCGAGTCCCAAGTCCCGCATCGGGCTCCCCGCTCAGCGGGGAGTCTGCTTCTCCCTCTGGCCCTCTCATGCTCTCTCATTCTCTCTCTCTCTCAAATAAATAATAAAATCTTAAAAAAAAATAAAGTGTTGATAATTGTTAAGATAGAAATAATATAGAAAAGGAGTACACATTAAGCCATTACTGGGGGAGCAGCAGGGCGTGAGGGGGACAGTTCCAAGTCCAACTCCCTGAGCTTGAATCCTAGTTTTGTCACCCCCCCAGCAACCTTAGCCAATACACAGCCTGTTTGAATCTCGGTGTTTTTTATACACAAGTGGGTTGTTGTGTTGTGTGAAGATGAAAGGAGATAATGTACATAAGGTACTCAGCACAGTGCCAGAGCCCAATGAGGAACTTGGAAAGGAGCAATTATAACTATTGTTACCAATATTAGTCCCCAACACAGCTCCAGTGAGTTTATCAGACTGGCCGGCCCACCATCCAGCGACCATCTAAGATCGGGAATGGGCCAGAAGTTGAGTGCGCAGTATAGCTTGTTCCGAAAAGGAATGCCAGCGCAGGCAGGCTGGGTCACAGCATCTTACCTCGGCAGGAGTTTGGGGATCCAGAGGGTAGTGAATAAGTCTGGTGCCAAGGGCATTATCAGTGTTGCAAAAAAGAAGAAGGTGTGGCCAGTGGCAACATAAGGACTGGTCTTACGAAATAAATAGAAGAGGGAAGAAACTTGTGTCTTCTGACACAGATGGATTATGTAACACCAGTTCTGCCCTTTCCCGAGTCCACAGATCCTAATGCAGCCCTATCAGGGAGAGCCAGCGGATGTCTGGAGGACAATGGCTATGAGATGTGATTGACAGCCCAAGAAGAGCCCTGCCGAGGAAACCGAAGCAGAGAGAGAGGAGGTAATTTGAGCAAGATCGCACAGACAGCAAGGGGTGGAGTTCACACTGGATCCTCAGTGGTCTCTTGGCTGCTGTAACGAGCAGGTTTCTAAAGCCTCGGTCTTTTCTGAATCCTGAACTCTTCCTTGTTATGGGTTAACAAAAGTAAGAATTACAGTACAGAGGAGTTCCGTCTTCCGAAAGCAACAAACAGTCCAGATCATCTTGGTGAATTCCTTTGTAAGTCTCCATGGCAGAGACTGAAATACAAGGTCTCTAGTAAGTCCAACATAACCTACTTTCCCTCCCTTATTGACAAAGACCCTTGCTAAAAGTGCAGATGCTGCCATTCCGCTGTCTGTCTGCTCCTTTCCTTGATTGATCGGGTCAGTATTTGGAATCACCAGCACTTTCCTCCAGCCCTGGCTTAGGCTGTGTGGCTAGGCATGACTTCCACTCCCCAAACCAGAAACAACCCGCTCCCACTTAGTTGCACAAGTGGATTGTGGAGACAGGTCTGACCACTGTGGATTTTTATTTCATAGCTAGATTCCCACCCAAGAGAATGTTCTCACTATTCAAATTTGTATCCTGATGCCCATTTCCAGGGAATGCTACTACTAATCAGTAGGAAAAAGGCACTGGCCAGGAGCAGTGCTGGGCCCTGGGATGTTCTTTGCTTTGAATAGCAAAACATGGCCATCCAAACCTTTCCACTAACTGGATTATCTGCCTCTCAATGCAAATCTACGAGAAATGAATGGAATTTTGTTGGGAAGAGGGGAGTTTTTTGCATTTGAAACTGATGAAAAGAATTGACAGTGCTGTTGGGTGCCCAGGATATGTATTATTTATCTGGGCAGCTGCTGAAATACCTGGATAATTTTAGAAGCAAGTGTGGTTAATGGAGGAGGAGAAAGCATTCCATTTGCACCACTTCTGTATTGCCAATTATGTTAAAAATTTTTCTGAATTAAGATTACTGGCCAAGTAAAACAGAAACTCTTAACACTGTGAAGACAAAATCCTAAACAACACTCAGTTAATGCTAGATTAAGTATCTCTTTGTGAGAAATCACTATTACATTCTTTGTAAGCTGTTTAAAATTCTTTGGAGTTCCAAGCTGGTACGAGTGATGCCAAACACAGATATCCCTTCTCCCTCCCACAAAAAAAAAAAAAAAAAAAAGAAGAGAGTACAAAGAAATGATCCATATAGAGGTAAATTTTACAAATAGAAAAAGGGATTGAAGATAGCACAGAAATTAACTTTACGTATTGTTTCAAGTTCTGGGCAGTTCAGAGACAACAGTCAATCGATGGCTCACTCTCTCTCTCTTGCTCTGTTTCCCTACCAAAATTTTATTGCAAATGTGAACACCATAGATAAATCTTAAAGAATCTAGGGCCAAGATTATTCAGGACATTTCAGAAAGAAACAGACCCCACATTAGGCTTTTAGGTTCCTACAGGTCACTTCTACCTGAAGATTACAGACAAAAAATTTTTGATGTGTTTTTTTATTGAGGTGGTGCATACTTTGCAAACAATAAAATGCACAGATTTTTAAGTACACCAAGCAGTGAATTTTGACAACTGTATGCACCAGCGTAACTACACAAACAAACGAGATAGTCCCACTACCCTAGAAAGTCTCATGTCCCTTCCCAGTGGATGCTCCCCGCACAAGTGGAGGTACCCACTTTTCCCATTTCTATCACCACAGATTCACTTTGCCTGCTCTAGAACCTGACCAAATTGGAACTGTACAGTAAGCACTTGTATTTGTTTGGCCTCTTTCACTCGGCATGGTGGTTTTGATATTTGTCCATGTTACTTAATCCCTTCCAGCCTTACCCTGTTGTAGATAGCCCTATCTCCATTTTACAGATGAGTAGACTGAGGCTCAGAAAAATGCAGAGATTTGCGGCAAGGTCACGTAGCTGTGCCGGGGCTGGGACTTAGGTTCTGGGCATACCTTGTCTAATGGTAAAGACACTGAGTTTTAAAATCTCCCCTCCGTCTCCACGCCCCCCCCGCCAACCATGGATGGAGAAAAAGCAAAATCACCAGAGATTGCTCGTGATTCTAGCAGAGAGGCCCCTCCACCTTAGAAAGGCCTGTACAGAGGAAACATTTTAAAATATAAAATAGCGGTCAGAATAAACTTTGTAAGATTCAAGAGAGGGAGAAAGGGAGACAGTCTCCTAGCAGGTGACTGTTGGAAAATGTAAGAAGTAACATGAGATGAAATAAAAATGCGGTAGAACTGTTGGTCATGCTGGTATTAAAAGTAGTAAGATGTTGATGATTTAGGCCTCCGAAGGCTCCTTTACATGCGTTGCTATTATGTAGCTCAGCTGCTGAAACCTGCTGTTTTAAAGGCAGGAGAGTGGAACATCCCGTGAAAGCACCTGGGTTATTTATCATTATGGATAACCCCGTTACTCTCTATTTTATTATGCTGCCTTTAAAAAGAAGATAATGCAAGTACGGTTAATTTGCTTCTCTTCTTTATCTATACGGTGTCATGACCCATCACGGCTTTGTCCCACGAGATTTGTTTTTCAACCAAAAAGAAACCCACAAGAAGCTCTCCCTAAAAATTCCATTAATAACCTCTTTCAGCGCGTATAGGTTGCAGGGTCTGGAACTAAGAATGTTTTAATCTCTTCAGCAAAACAATGTCTCATAATGATGTACAGGACTATTGCTGTACTGATGAAGAATCATACATAATTCAGCACCTTTCACTTGGCACCACTGTGATGTCCTCATTAGCCGTGGCTCACAGTGTCTGTCAGATGGTGTCCATGCGAACGCAGGCATTATATTGTCTTTGAGATGTGCAGCTGCTTCCATGACACTGCCAGTATATAAAAACATGACGCCGGTTTGTTTTATTTAGTGCTCAACCTTCCAGTTTGTAAAAACAAGGCTGACACAGAGCCTGACATGAGGCAGTGAAAATAATTAGCTCTCATTTTCTCAGCCTTCTATTTCCTTCTCCCCGCTGTGTTCTCTTTCCACTAAACCACCACATGTCAGTCGGAATGGGAGGCAATTAGCGGGCTCATTTCAGTCCCCACAACTGTGCTGAAAAGAAAGTATTTATGATGGCACAATGAACAGCTGAAAGATTAAATAACATTTGCCTTTTGAAAAGAAAATGACTTCTAGCTAAATGGGCAATTTTTGATTATTCTCAAACAAGCTTAGAGTAGTTGGTTTTTAAAATACAAGAAAGGAAAATGAGTCATTTTTAGGTGAAAGAATCAAATAAAACTTGACACAGTAATGCAAATAACTGATGTTTTATTGCAAAATATGTAAATGCGTTATACCCTTAACAATGGCTTGTGTCTAAGGTCAGGGCAGATTGGTGCCAACTAGACACCAGTAGAGATAGGTTGTTATATTGCCTTTTGGGGGCTTGTTATTGGAGTTATATATGAAAAAGGGACTTTAGGGATGATGTTAAAGTGAAAGAAATCAAGTGAGACATACTTTCATATGATGCATTACACACTTGACTACCTGAAATGGTTCAGATGTTAGCTGACATGTTTGGAAAGGGCTTTTTCGTTTTAGGGTTTTTTTTTTTTTTTTTTTTTTTTTTACTCTCTTTAGAATTGGAAGGTACTAGGTATTCATCTTGGAGAAAAAATAGTAAGTCTTGCTATTGATTTTTGAATAATTAAGAATCTATTCTCAAGACTGGGTTTCTTAACCAATATAGAAGGTGTTCTAGCGTACCTAATTACTGCATAAGCTTTTTTTTAAATGCGGGCAAATGGGCTGCAAATTGACTTTTACCCAGGACACTCAAAATATAAAAACAGTTTTTCTGACTGCTAAATTCTCCTCCCTTCCTATGACTTCAGAGGTGATGCCAAAAATTACGACTTTTGGGAAAAAAAAAAAAAAGACCAACAACACTGGCCTAATTAGTAGGCATTATTTACCAGTTGAGCTGTTCTCAACCCAAATCCTGATGTCCAGGATTGATATAATTGTCATACATCTTTGCTTTTCCGATGCAGTGCTTTTAATTTCATTTCAAATAATCAGTTCCTGTTATAGTTGATTATTCTCGAGACCTAATTTTTGGTTCAGAAAACGCAAGTTATGGTGAGTTATTAAGGTCTTCTCTCTGCAGTGATCCTCAATGGCTTTGGAAAATCTGCTTCTAAAGGCAGAGATGTCCTCTCTTATGACGGAACATTTTAAAAAGACAATCACAAATTTAAATTTTGTTTCTCTGTCTCCATAAGTCTATCCCGCTCTTGACAAACTCAAATCCTAATTTTTGATTCATACAATATGGTCATTCTATCTATATGAACCAATGGCAACCCATGGAAACCTGAGTCAACTATGGATTCACTAGGAAACTGGAGCTCTCTGTGAGCTAATTACACCTATTATTACAGCTGGAAACCAACAATAATGTGTTTGTCATGTAGTCAAACCTGTATTTTATCATGTATACTTCCTTGCTGTTCACTTTTCTAAAAGGAATTCGGGGTCTTGATTAAGAAGCCCACAAGTGATCCAGTCACAGTATGCTGGAGCCGCCCTCACGAGATGGTTGCTCAAACCTCTTCCCAACTTCAAGTTCAGTGGCATCAGACTGGTAACCTGAAATTGGCCGTGGTAAAAATATTTGTACCATAGCGATCTGCAAACTCTACAAGTCAGAGCTGTTTCCTCCCATTGTTAGACATTTTCTGGTGTGCCATTTCTACATGTGACTCTCAGTCTATCAGCAAATATGTACTGAGCGGTTCTGCTCTGGTTCTGTAGGCAGCAGCTTGACCCATTTGGGGAAGCATAGCCCCACTGTTATTAGAAATGCGGAGCAAGTCATGCAGTCATATTCTGAGCTGCATTTGCTCCTTTGCAGTCAATTAAAAGTTGTATTTCTTATAGAACCCTGCTACTGCAAGCTCATATACTCAGGCACACTAACACGTATGTGTACATATATTTTTTTTTCCCCTGAAAGATAGTCAGTCGTGGGAAATAAACTTCCTTCCACTGCATTTTTAATAAATGCAAGATACAGCAAAGTAAAGTACAGTGTGTAGCTGTTCTGAAATTTACAAAAAGTGTTGGCTTTTCACTTCCTTACAAAATCCTTTTCTTTGTGCCTTATTTTATTCATGTTTATCTATCCATTTATAAAAATTATACAATAGGAAAAAAACCCTATTTGACAGTTTTTTATATTTACAGTACTCTGAGAAAGGGCCTGGAGATTCAATTAAGTTTATTAAATGCAACGTTTTATAAGCAATCCACTAATAAAGACCTGAAAGCACAGTAGTAGGTGGGAGGTATTTGTAAAAAGCAGGGCTTCTAACCTCTAGGTGAAACAAGTGGAGAAGCAGAACCATTGACTGAATTGCTTCTGGTGAGGTGTGGGAGAAGGGGCCCAGGTGCTGCCTGTCAGGTGTGTGGAAGGAGCCAGAGGGACGGACAGAAAAGGGCTTCTGCTCTGATGGGGGCCTACTGGAAGGCTTCCACGCCTTCAAAATGTTCCTCTTACTTTCTCTTCCCCATTCACTTGCTCCTTCAGAATTCTGCTCAAAAGAAAATCCGAAGTGGTGGTCCTCTGGTAGGAAGTACCAGAGTCCAGACGCCTGTCTCTCTTTCGGGGTCTGCTGGAGCCAGGGTGCTGGGAGAGACGGGGTGTTGCTTTCCCAGGCTCCCCCCCGACTGTCATGGCTTTCAACTTAGACCCACTAGTTTTGCGCCTCACTGGGGAGAAGGAGGGAAGGGGCAAAGTCGGTGATTGTCCAGCACGCACAAGGAATGCACGACTCCCCAGATAGTTCCTTCGTAACCCTGCTTTTGAATTTTTAAGACACAGTCTCAGAAAGTTTCTTGGTGAGAAAACTGCTGGGTGATTTGATAGTTTATTCCTTGACAATCTGAGAATCAATATTCTTTTTTTTTTTTAAGATTTTATTTATTTGTCAGAGAGAGAGAGAGAGAGAGAGAGAGAGAGAAAGCACAAGCAGGGGGAGTGGCAGGCAGAGGGAGAGGGAGAAGCAGGCTCCCCGCCGAGCAGGGAGCCCGATGCGGGGCTCGATCCCAGGGCCCTGGGATCATGACCTGAGCCAAAGGCAGACGCTTAACCAACTTAGCCACCCAGGCACCCCCAGAATCAATATTCTTGACTGGCGAGTTTATACGAGATGTAATAATAAACCCAATGGAGCTGAATATGTCAGTAAAAAAGGGTGGTTGCCACCCTGGAGGGGGTGGTACATGGAGGTGAGATTCTGGAAGCCTTTTGCCTTCTGTGCCAAGTCGAAGAAGGCCTTAGATGACAAAACACAAGGCATTTCCCACACACACAAAAAGTGGTAATTTAATATTAAGTGATCCCCCCAAATTATCTTTTTATTACCAATATGCCTATTTTGGGGGATGATGATACTTTCCAGAAAGGGGAGTATGACACAGTGGTTGAGTCCTTGGACTGGATCTGCCCCTAAATGGGTGGGGCCTCTGGGTAAGGAATTTTACCTCTCCCTTTCTCAGTTCCTCCCTGACAGTGATACAGGGATGATGCTCCCTGGGACGGTGGCTTGTAACAATTACATGAGAAAAATGTTTGTAGAGCACTTACCACACTGTCTGGCAGAGGTATGAAATAATCATCATCATCAAGCATTTCAAGCCTGAGCATGGGAAAATTTTGAGCTGAGAAAGACCCCATCTCTGCCAATTCCACTGGCACAACTTGAAGTTGCCTCAACATATAGCATTATTTAAATTAATAATTTATTCTTTAGAAATAGGTCAAATACATGAGTAAAACCATTCTCACTTATTGTTAATTTAATTTGGTCCAATCGTATTTTCCCTGCTAGTTTGTCCCACAAAGGAGAGAAAAAAAGCCTACTTCATTTGTGTGAGAATTCTCCAAGTATGTATGGGGCTTTAGCCTGCTGAGGTCCTGCTCTCCAGAGGGTGTGGCAGGAAGACGGATCACAGCAAGGCATCTCGAAGTGGCACTGAGCCACTCTAGCTGGCATACAGGCACTCAGATGTGAATGGCTTTCCTCAGTTGAGCAAATCAACCTCACTTTTGTGCCAGAATCCATCTGGTTGTAAAATGAGGCTAAAAAAAAAAAAGAATTGTATCTGAATTCTTAGAACAAAAGGCTGACAGGTCTTACAACGAAAGGCTTTTTCCTCTACGCGTATTTGTATATTTGTGTCCAAGGTCGTATTTTCTTTCTCTCCTCCTAGCAGGTCAGTTACTAAAATGGCCTTCTCAGATGCAATGGGAAAATGTAGCTACCATTTTCATGATAAAGTCACTGTCCTATATTATTCCCAGTGGCTGTAATTAGAACGCATTTTTCGTTTTATTTGTAAAAGAAAAGGCGAAATGGTCAAGCAGATCTCCCTGCTTTGCAGGCCCAGGTTTGGAGAGAACTTGCAAAGCGCCAGTGCCCTCTTGTAACTATTCTAGTCACTGAAAGGCTTCACCTTTTCTGTGAAGATGGGTTTATGAGAACTCAGTTGGGATTTTGAGGATGTCTCTTTTTTTCTTGGGTTCCACCTTTAAGGGTCAAGGTAACAAGGTTTTCATGTGGGGACTTGGAATTTCAGTTCAAAGCACATTTTTGGGAAAATGTTTCATGATGCTGGGGTATATATATATATAGGCTAGCATAACTGGGTAGTTTAGAACTGGACAGTAATTTATTCTAGGATTATTTTATGAAAATTTACAGATGGCTTAAATATCTTGGGTCAGGTATGAGAGCTAACACATGTTTAAGAAGAAGGTAATGATCAAGATGTAATTTCTGGTCTGAGCTCTGTCCTCGCCTCACCTAAGGCTGCTCAAACAGCTCCCTCTTGCTGTTCCCTGATCAGTGATGGCAATACTGTACCTTACGCCTCTCACGGAAATGCCAGGGGGATAGATGAGATGACATTTATGAAATAACCTGAGCTCTTTAGAAAGAAGCACTCTCTAAGCATCAGCTTTAAATACTATATTCAAGAAGTTATTTGCAAATGACCATGAACCTCTTCAAGTCTCGTTTCAAAACTCACCCCTTCCAAAAAAGCTTTTCCTGGTTGATCTCATCCATTCCAGTCACTTCTTTATACTTTTAGCACCAGGGCATCACATCCACTTTGTACATTTCACTCGATCTATTACATTATAATATCGTCTGTCCAGCTGCCCACACTGGAAACCTCAGCACCATCCTGGCCCCTCCCCCTTCCCCCTCATTACTAGCGGGTGACCCAGGCTGATCAGTTCCATCTTGGAGTCCTTGGACTCGTGGCATTTCCATGGCATTGCCATCGCCTCCTCTCCTCGGCCCCTTTAACCGGGTTGTCTGCATTTCCCGCTCCCAGTCTTTCTCACATTAGCCTGGTCCTTCCCAGTTCATCCTCCCCTGTGCTGCTGAGAGCTATCTCTTAAAAACAGAAATCTGATCCCATCTACTCCCTGCTTAAAACTCTTCACACTCCTTGGTTTAGCACTGAAGATAGCTCTCTTACTGGTTGCCAGCCACTGTTCTGGCCTTAACTCTCACCGCACTAGTTCACCGGCTTCATGCTAAGTCTCAGAGGCAGTGCTGCTGGAGGTGAGTTGTGAGGTCCCATAGGAACTCGCCCAAAGAAGAGCTCCCTTGTGTGTTCGCGGCTTTGGGCTTCTGAGCTTTTGCATATCCTGTTCCTTTTGCCTTCCTTGTCTTCTCCCTACCGAATAATTCCAAATGGTTTTTAAAATTTTAGTTGAAGCCTCACTTCTACCAAAAAGACCTTAAGATCCTCTCTGACCCCTCTCTGCATCTGCTTTCAATGCACATCCAGTGTGCTTCCATTGAATGATGTGCTTGATGTTGTAAAAAAAAAAAAAAAAAAAAAGCATCATTCTGTACTACAACCATTCATTGATCTTGTCTGTTTCTTCCAATCAGATTTCTTCCAATCTTCTTGCAAGTCGGAGACTATACTTTTTGATTTTGTATTCTGGCCATCTCGCAGAGAGCCAGATCCTCAGTAAATGTCTGCTGAATGCATCGTTGAAATTATTACTCTGTAGGCATGATCAAGTACCAGCAGACTGACAAAAATTGCAGTGACATTAGGCCTTGTAAAAACCTCTGGCTCAAGAAGTCTACACAACTGTGGCCAAAAACAGACCACTGTTGGTCTCAAAGATCATTTATACCACCCACGTTAAAAAAATCCAAAAAGATGGATTTTTTAGTTTTCTACATTAACAAGTCATTTCCTTGTTAACTGAAAATGATTTTCTTGGTTGAGACTGCTTTTGACAAGTCTCTCTCAAGAGAATTCGTCCCTCTTCTTTTACTACCTATAAGCCATAAAATGGTTTAAACAGCGAGTACTAAGTGCCTTGGAGTTGAGGATATCAAAGAAGGCAGGTTAAAATATATAATTTGTTTGCCATCACATGGACTTGGGAGTGCCCACAGCTACAGAATCTCAGGGTGAGAAGGGCGCCTGGTTGTTGCTGGAGGGAGAGGATCTGCCTCTCCTGGCCCTCTTTCTGTAGCTGCTTCTAACAACAGGAACAAATACACAGTGACCCCCTCGAGGGAAGAAAGGAAAGTGTCCGTATACAAGCAACCTGGAGTCACAGCAGTTTTCGCTCAACCAGCTTCTATGGGGCAAACTAGGGAGGTGAAGATTTCCATTCAGCAGAAGCACCAGCAGACCTGCCGGCGCAGGCAGGACGCTCGGTCAGGTGTCTAGAACGTGTATCTTTTGAAGCCCTGGGTGACACTCAGCCCCTCCCAACCACTTCCAGTCATTCCCAAGCACGCGTTTCAGGAGCGGCCTGGGATAAGTGCGGTGTGCTGGGCGGCGGGCCCGTGGACCAGTTCTGCCTACAGCAGCCCCGCCGGAGCAGCTGGCAAGGGGCTGTAAGGAGTTGTACGCAACAGGTCTCTTGTCTGCCTCAGAAGAAAGGTACAGGTGGTGCAGAAGGTAAGAGCTTGGTTCTGGGGTCCCAGAGGCCTGCGTTCAAATCCTCATTCTGCTGCTTGCTAGCCCGCTCACCCTGGGGCAAGTCATGGACCCTACGGAGCCTCAGGTCCCTCCTTTGTAACGTGGGGGGGAAGTAGCATCCACACCTCAGTACTGTTCTACTGTGTCTGGAACGCAGTAAGTGGTCAATGAATAGGAGTTATCGTCAGGACTACCTGTTTACAGGAATCCAAAGCAACATAGACCTGTTGTGATTCCAGTTCATCTGCCGTCTGGGTCAAATAACTGTGCCATACTCTAAAATTAACATAAAGTGAAAGCCTGACTGAATGAGTGCTGGTCAAATGCCCTGCTGTCCTATTTCGAGCTGGTAATTTGGGTTTCCATATTGCCTATAGTTCTACTCTCGGTGTCATTTTACTTTCAGTATTCTAAAACAAAAATACGAAGATGGGATGCTCGAAGCCCAGCAGCATGAACAATCACTCAGATATGCCCCGACCCCCCCGACCCCACCCCAAGCTTTGTTGTGAGTTTCCTTGATGGTTTGGGTGGCCTCACACAGGACTCTTCAGCTAAACAAGAGTAAGATCCCAAGACTGGATTACATATGTGACTGGCAGCTTTTTAGCCAAATTGTGTTTTATAAAGCCCCTAAATTTACTCAGAATTGAGTTATCGGCTGGATGGGGGCAGGAGGGAGGTATATGAAACCACAGAGTTCCGAGAGAGAAAAAGAGTAAATTAGATTGAAATTTACCCAAAGGATTTAAAATGTGATTTACCTGTGGGCCGGTTCCTGGTTTCAAGTGAAAACCAAAAACAAGTTCAAGGTTCACAATTTTTTCCTCATTTTCTTTAGGTTCATCTACTGAGTCCTAAAACAGAAAAACCAAGCACCATTTATTCTAGATGGTACGTTGTGTTTTTATTTTTACTTCTCATATAAAAGAGATGATTTCTCAGCACTAGTGTTTCCATTCTAACCTACTGATTCACGTTTCGTTATTTTGGATTAAGCTCCAAATTACAATTACTTAAAGCTAGAGAAACGACACCTTAAGCCTTTGAGAACATTTCCACATGATTTATCTCACGAGCGACAAACTGAATGTCACCATCTTACAGGGTTTCACAATGCATCTTGCATTGTGCAGTTTGACCCTAGAAATGCACTTAACACCTAGAGATGCACTAGGAGACTTCACTCTGAGAGTTTCATAACACTCAAGATATTTGCAAGCTATTCCCAGAGAGGAGCTGTGTGCTTGCTAGAGCAGATGAGGATGAAGGGCCAAGAAGAGGAACAGAATGAACCTTCAGGAGCTTAGAGATGGAAAACCATAGTTAGTGAGCAAGAAGAGTTCTGTGTATTAATTGCAAATATCTACTAATTGTATAAGAAAATATGCCATATACCTTTAGACTATATTCAAAATAATATGTCAAATATACTAACATATCATTCAAACAATAAACCTCCCACCTCCCCGCCCTAGTGCTAGTGATAGATAATCCAGAGCCCTAGGGTGTGAATTCCTTTAGTGACTTATGTGTGGGACAAAGGTCTCCAGAGACAGGTGGGAGGCCACTGTACTAAGCCACAGTGTTAGTACTTATATCCCCTAGCCACTAAGGTGACGTGTTGTTCTTATCACAAATATATTGTTAATATTTCAACTTGCAGGAATCAAGCATGTTCAATTTATGTACATCCTAAGCTTCACTCAAAGGGCCTTTTGTTAGATAAAGATTAAATTTCACTTCAAACAACAGTTCCCGACATTGGCAAATTTAGGTGTGGATGTGGCAGGTGCATACATCAATGAAATGGCACATTCTCGGTAAGAAAAAAAAAAAACCTTTCTTACCTTAATTAGTGGTGGGAAGTGAAACAAGTTTAGGTAATCATGGGTTAGTTTCTCAATGGCTGACTGTAAAAAAAAACAAACAAACAAAACACATGACTTTATTAACGATCCAATAGTGCCGAGAGGATTAAAATTACTGTGCACATATAAAGACATTCTTTATTTATGTAGCCCATAAAATATCTTGGGGATGTTACTATCCACCGTCTACGGAGACTAAAACTGATTGTTCAAAGTGTTATAGGTAGTTTGTAATTATTTAATGGAACAGGAAGATATTTTAAAGATGTTAAATCTCAGACTACATAATAAATAAAACCACTCTTCAAGCCCTGGTAGGGTATACTCGTGACAAGTTAATGTTCTAGTGTACAGAATGCAGTCGTTGCCCTGAGTAACTGTGGGAAAAACAACAAAGAACATGAATATATCACCAGGGACTTTCATCAAGGCTGAAATCTCGCTAAAGGGTTTACTGCATGGTAAGGGCTCTTCTATGGGTATGTGTCCAACACGCCCTCCCCCAATGGAGTACAAAGAACTCTTAAAGGAAAGGAGGACAATTTAAATTATGATTTTTTTTTTTTATACTCATCAGGTATAATCCAGCTTTTCTGTGAACTGAACATATCACGTAGAGAGTAAAAAAAGTGCTAATGTGAGAAAAATTAGATGCATTTTTCAAAGTGAAATGAAAGCTGTTGACACTTGACAATGTAATGAACACTTACGGCTATTCAGCCCCATTCCTTCCACATGGTCCCTCCACATGAAGGCTTCCGGGCACAGGGAGAAGGGTGCTGAGACAGGCTGAAAGGGGCAACCGAGTGGCAAAAGGGTAGGCAGAAGGACTGTTCACTTTGATGACCTACCATATAAGGGCTGAGAGTCTCTCTGTGAAAGTACCCAGAAATGACTGTGCTTTCCTTAGTGAAAGAGCAGAGAATGGAGGGCACATTCTCACCCTTGGAGGGTGGTGGTGGGTGTGTGGGGGTGGTGTGGGGGGGGGTGTGGGGGGGTGTGTGTGCGCGCGCGTGGGGGGTGTGTGTGTGCGGGTGTGTGCGTGTGCGTGTGCGTGATGTCTGACAGGTACCAGGAGGGGGGGCTCCTTTAGTCTGGAGTATTCACCTGGTGTCCTGCCCCCAGAGGCCCAGCTCAAAGCATTCTTTATCCTCATATCGCCATGAGTGTATACAGATCTCCCAGAGCAAGCTTCCGTCGTCCTTTCCCCTTAATCTTTCTCTGTCATATAAGCTTATTTGTTAGAAATACCCATGACCCAGCTGAGTTGAATGGAGTGCCACATGTTGGCTGAGCCCCCCACGAGTGGCCAGTAACATAGCCATGGTTTTGGCAGGCAGGTGGACGATGCATATGTCTGACTTCTGAGACTCCCCTCTCTGGGAACTGTCTTTATGCGCATAAGCATTCTCACCCATGAGTTTTAGGGGAGTCTTGGGTTCCCCCACAGATAATTGGCCTGCTCCTTCTTTTGGAGCTCAAGGCAGACACTGCTTCATGAGCAGAGGACCACTGCACTGACCCCATCCCAACCAGCTGCTTCCAGTGAGGGCTTTTTCTCTATGCATGTGTTCTTTGGCTTCTCTGCAGCATTAGACTCTGTTTTTATGAAGCTTTTCAACCTTTGGCATCTGTGACACCATTCTCTCCTCCTTTTCCTACTTCCTGGGCGGATCAGCCGTCAAACAGAGAAAGCTTCCCAGCTGGAAGACTGTGCGTGGTCCGGCGTGTACGTGCAGCTGTGCTTTACTTCTTTTTATTTATTTATGGAGGTGCAAACCACTACCATGAAATTAACCATTTTAAAGTGTGCTGAATCGGCAGCATTTTGTATCTTCACCATGCTTTGTGACCACTACCTCTGTCTAGTTCCAAAACATTTGGGGACCCTGTGCCCATTAGTGATCAGTCCCCATTCCCTCCTCCACCCAGTCCCTGGCAACCACTAATCTGTTTTCTGTCTCGATGGATTTACCTATCTTCTGGATATTTCATATAAGTGGAATCCTACAATATGTGACCTTTAGTGTCTGGTTTCTTTCACTCCACATGGTGGTTCTGAGGTTATTCCATGTTGTGGCGTGTGTTCACAATGCTTTCCTTCTTGAACCTGCAAAGAGATCTCTTCCCCGTGGAATCCTTCCCTTCTCTATTCACATTTTCATGACACTAGCTAGGCCTTATTATTTTGCCTCATAACCCCTGAACCGGTCTTTCAAAACCCAGCCTCTCCTTTCTAATCCACTTCACAACTTCCAGAAGCAAAGTTTTAAACATGTCAATTCTCAAAACTTCCAGTACTCTCCAGAGCTGGTCTAATTCCAGACCCCTGGCCTGAAGCCCCCTGAGCTGTCCAGGGTCTGGCCTCGCCTCTCCCACGCTTTTGTGGCATGAAGCCTACCCACCACTGAGGCTTCCATCGACAGAACCACCTCTTGCTCCTTGCATTGGACCTGTTTTTTCTGCTCCTTTACAATCTCTTCTGTTTCTTTCTCTCTTAACTCCTTATTCTGTCTGGATTCACATTCTTGCCTTTCCTGCTCCTGTCTACATTTCAAATTCTGCCCTTCTCCAAGATCCAGCTCAGGGGTCCACCCTACTTCAGGAAGTTTTCCCTCTTGCCACCCCACACAGCCCCTCCCAAGGAGAGGTAGAGAATAGCTCCTTTGCTCCCAACTGCCAAGACTCTTATGAGAAGTTGTATGTACACGTTTTCTCTCTTCTCTGGGGACGTACGCTCCTGAAGGGCAGGATTCTCCTCGGTATGTGCACAGACCCAGTCTTGCGGTTAGTAGGTATTGCCTCATTTTGTTGAACAATAGTAAGTTTGGACATCACTTGCCCTAATGATACCAACCAGCTCAGAGGGGGCACTTTGTCCTAGGCCAACTCGGGATATTTAAATCACTATGGTTTTGTGATTTACAGCTTGCCCACCCCCTTTCCTCCTGACAGCTCCTTAAGGAATGTTGGGTCCTTTATCAGAGATGGCAGAGGGGAAGGGGACGTGGGGGCATCAAGAGACAAATAAGTCTTCTGCCAAATAGGACAAGGTTTACCACATTGCTCTGCTGGAACCCTGAAACTTCTCTGCACTAGAGAAAATAATTTTTCCTACCACAGCCCATCTAAGCCAGCTTAGCTTTTCAAGATGGACGTGCCCATCCCCAGAGGTCAAGATTAAATTACTTGCCAGCCTTTGAGATGTATGTTTATGCACGAGGTTTCCTCCCCATATCCTTAGAGGGAAAAGACAGTGTGGTTAAGGCTAAGCCATCATCCAGTGGGTGCTGAGGGGCTGTAAGGCTATTCCTTGCATGGGCCCAGGACCCACAGAATAGAGGTAGATGGGTTGTCTTTGGACCTCAGAGGGGATTTCTTTAGAAAGGCCACATCGGTGGCTCTAACCAAAGTAAAGGGGCAAGTAGTTGGTATGTTGGTAGAGACTTGGTGAGATGTGGATTTGGCTAAGAAGCTGCTTTTTCTACATTTCCTTCTTTGATTTCTCTTCTTTCCACCCTGTGCCCCCTCCTCCATCCACCCACGCTGTGGTTGAGGAGGTTCAGGGAACAAACTGATTGTATCCTAAGATCTCTCTTGAAACAGACCTCTGACTAATAACAATGTCCACACAGATGCCAGCAATTATTTGGTTTGAGTAACTAAAGAACAAGACAAGACAAACAGATCTGGTTGCTAAACTACCAAAAAAAAAAAAAAAAGAAAAAGAAAAAGGAAAAAGCAACAGCAACAAAAACAGGTTTAGCTTTGCAAGTGTTCAAGACTTCAGTTTCAGGGGACATGTTAGGATTTCCTGAGAAAATGATGATATCCCCACGTGGTGGTGTCAGTTCCAGGTCAGAATGACAGACATGGCCAACTGAAGTCGTGTCCCCACGACGTGAGGTGCTACGGTGGCTTGGCTCAGCCCGTGGACAGGTCCAGCATCCTCAGGGACTCCCAGTGGATACCTAGCCTCTGGCTTTAAATGAGGTCGCCTCCTTGCCTCCTGGGTGGATGGCAGTCCCGCAGGCCCCCCACCGCCATGTTTCCAGGTCTTCTGGCACACTAAGCTTTGTCCCACACCGCGGCCTCCCCCCGCCGGCAGTGCCGTACCCCTGGAGCACCTCTTCGCCAGCGTCCCCTTCACCCGATTCGCGGCTGCTCGTCCTTCCGCTCTCCGCCTCGGCCTCTCCGCGGAAGGCCGTCCTCGCCCACCCTCACTCCTTCTTTGTGGCATTTCCTACAACTGTCATTTGACCATTCTTGCACGATCAACGCCTATCTTCTCTACGAGACTGGAGATTTCCTGAGGCCATGGAGCGATGCTCAGGTGTATCTAGGTGACTTCTGCTGTGCCAGGTGTTAACCCTTTTGCTGTTGGCCCATGAGGAGGGAGTAGGGGTCCCATGGGGATGGCAGCTATTAGCAGCTGGTGTGGAGGTATTCAGTATTATAATAGCCAGTGCACTTGCGTGTGTACCCTCAGCCTCTGGCACAGGGTCTGCTACAGGGTAGGTGCTCAGCAAAGATCGTTGACTTCCCTCTCTGAGGTACCTTCAGGTGAATGATGTGCCCTTTGGAGACAATGCCCATGTCTTTCAAGTCTTCTTCCTCCAGAAGCAGCAGTCGCTTTCCTGTAATGTTGTTTTCCTTAAACAAGCTTGCATATACGCTCATCTCTGCTGAAGAGTCTCCTGAAGGAAGGGATTAGAAGGCAGAACAACATTAGAAGGAATCCTGTCCAGAGCAAAGTTAACTGCATGAATTAAGAAGGTTAAGTTCTTCCACTTGCCTTTTCTGACGAGCTGCTGAACCCAAAAATACTGTGAAAGAGAGGACATATATGGTTTTGAAGATTCACACGTGGTCAGTAGCTGACTTCACAGTAAAACACACTTTTCAATAGATTAAAATATCTGTAATTTTGCACTGTAAATTTCTGACTCAGCCACAAAGGTAAAATGAAAGACATTCTCTTTATTGATTTTAAAACTTTAAGCTTTCAAGTAGGAGATATCCCTCCCTGTGGAAGTCTTGGGACACTTAAGGGAATGTTGGTTTTCCTCCTTATCTGGGAAATTTTTAAAAATCCTTCAAGAAGGTTCTTACTTATAATGATTTTTCTCTTTATGTGCTGGTGGTCCCTGGGGTTGCTGAGAGGTACTGGTTTACCCGGGAATTGTATGAGGAACAGGGACCACACAGCGGTGGATAGAGGAGTGGGCAGAATATGCCCTGTGTTCTAGGCCTGGTCAGGAAGTAGCTATGTGGCCCGAGACAGGTTAAAGCTCAGAGCTTCCTGTAGAGAATGAAGTTGGACCCAATGACCCTCAGTCTCTGAATTTCACTCGGCACGTGTTTACTGGTAGCCTCTCACACAGATGGAAGGGAGGCCAGACCCAGTCCCAGCAATTCTCTGGGGAGCCCTTAACCCTGGGATTTTTATTTACATGGCTTCAAAACCACTCGACCTCAGAGAAAAGACTAAAAATAACTGTTAGAGCTCAGTGCTTTTTAAAAAATTTCTTCTCAAATGAGATGGGCCAACTTTGCAGCTGGGGATAAAGAGATTCTATCCAGGCCCATGAAAAAGGAGACCCTAAGTTCTTTTTCCTTGTGAAGCAGGGCTGGTGGGAACTTTACAATCAAGGAGGCCAAACGAATGGGAAGAAGTGGAGACAAGTGGTGCCAAGTTTTCTTACACCCTATACTATAAGCCAAAGAAGTTAGCTAATGCTGAAAATAGTCGTACTTCACCAGAATACACTAGGCAGAGAGGAAAATGCCCCAGTCCAGAAACCAGGTTGAGTTAGGTAAACACGCCTTCCCAAGAGTTTCCAGTAGTGCATTTGTACCCTGTGGCATCCGGTCTGTCCCCTGGGGTAGGGGCTCCCTGCGGCCTAGCATTGCAGCTGTTTTTCATATAATGATAACTTCGAGCATATAAAGTGGACCTGGACAGGCGTAAGCCCCTGAAGTCTCTGATCAAGAATTTTGTGGACCTTTCACTAAAGAAACAGATGCAACAGGCTAAGAAGGATTACCTCTTAGGGTTTCTACCCCAGTGTAAGGTATAGAACTTCCTTTGGACTTAAATAATCCGTCCTCACCCTCTGGCTGCAGAGAATGTCTGGGAGCTGGCGGCCATTCCTCCTTGGGAAGGCCAGAGTAAAGATGAACCTGTCACTTCCAAACAGGCCTGAGGTAGGAAGGAAACCCAGGTCCGCAGAACCCCAGCTAGCACTGCCTTTACCAGATCTTTCTCCACTGTGGTTCAAGTCCATCCCTGGTATTATAGGAAAATTTAAGATCAGATTTTTTTTTTCAGAAATGTTCATTTGGTATCCTGGACCACTCCTTTAACACTGTCATTGGTATTCATGATAGTATTCTGGAATACCTTTCAGAGCAAATAGGGAGGTGGAATCCTCTTGTAAGATTTGAAGAGATATTTGCTTTGCTCTTGAGGCCTTATTTTAAATCATTACTGCATTAAAAATAGAAAAACAAGGAATTTGTCAACTTCTCCTACTTAGACTTTGCTAAGGCCCAGACCCCTCCGGCTGCATTTGTAACTTGTGGACAAACGTCTGAACCACCAGCCCGGGCCAAACGAGGCGTTAACAGAAGCGGGCTTACCACGTCGTCTTCAGTCCATGAGCCAATCTCAAAGGAGGGCAGCAGCTGCATGGGAAATACGAACGCAGTGAAAAACAAAAGCAGTATCATCATTGTCTTTTTGGTTTATCCCTTGTCTTCCCATTTCAGCTTTCGGCTGCTGCTCTGGCTTGGTTCCTCCTACAGGTGAGGTTCCTGACCTTATGGGGAATTTCTCAGTGCTCCAAGCATTGTGCCCACAGAAGCCAACCATGGGCACCAGCTTCTCTGTAACAATTCCTTGCACTTGGTGAGCTGTGGCAGGGGGACTGTAGATCTTGATACTGTCCTCTCTTGGTACCTGGCACACGCACCTCCCTCAATGGGGCTTGGCAGTCAAGGAGTTTCTGACGTTTGCCAGAAACCAGAGCCTCCCTTGGAATTCCCAGTCAACATGAAGATCACATGATTATTAAAGAAAATTCCAAAGCAACCCTTTGGTAATCAGATGACTTACATGCTTCTTCTTACAGGAGAATTTCTAAGTGTTTAACCAAATGACTCATTTGCATTAACCAAGTATTAGGACCCATGGATGAAAGACAAGTTAGATGGGACTCTGTCCCAAGAAACAGGTTGCAGAGTCTGCTATAATGGAAACTCAACTAACCTATCAGGTGTAGACACGAAAGGTGCCTTTGCAAAAGAACGTTGGCCTGCATCATTTTCAAAGCCAGAGAGCTACTCGTTTCAGTATATGCCCACGGCCATAGACTCAATGAGACATGCCTACATAATCTGAAAAAAATTGGTGTGTCCTGTGTCTTGAATTAAAGTTTGCCATAGCCATTAGCTTTAACTAACTTATCTTGCCAGAATGGTTGGATTGCTCATAAGATAACATGGCAAAGCGTCTTTCAACCTTTGTTACAGAGATTTTTTTCTGTGAATGAGTTGAAAAAAGTTGAATTTGGTTGCTTTTAATATTACTCGAAAAATCAGAGGGTACGTGAGTTAATCCTTCTAATCTGCAAATATTTTGAACTCACATGCTTAAATCCCTGCTAGGAAAAGTATGCCCCTCCCTTCAAGCAGCTTTTAATTTAATTGGGGGTGAAATAGATATGGATTATGGATGGAGGAGTTCAAGGCTACCTTCACGCTGGTTTCCTCAGTGCCTGGCGAACAATCCTTGGTAAGTTTTTGTTGAACCATGTTGAATGAATACAACTGCAAGGTACATTTACTAAAATGCTCAGTTCTCTGGGTTTAGCATGGAAAAGCAAGGGTTTCATAGACTAAGATGGGGGAACAGAAGGCATGGTGGTTTGAGCTGGGTACTATAGGGCAAGAAATGGAGAAGTGATTCTGGGTGAGGAGAAGCAAGAAGGCCAAACACTGGCAGTGGGAGGAGGGAGAGGAGGGAAGGAGGGCATGTTTGCCTTACTGGAGCACTGGATGCAGCGTGCGCATGTTCGGGGGATAAAGGGGAAATGCTTAACAGCTTTGCTTAAAATGCTTAAATTCTCTCTGGCAACGGTTAAAATCTCTAGGGAGCCAAGCAGATTTAAAAACAAAAAACAAAAAACAAACCCCTGCAAGTTACACTACATTTGAATGTGTAGAGTTTTAATATTATGGCTAAGTTGCAAGGGTATAAATCACTGCTCTTCTGTATGTACCCACGTGCCCTAGTTCCCTCAGGACTGCCCCTCTCCTCCTCTGAAATACTTGACATGTGTCAGAATCGTCACATGCACTCACCTGCTTCAATGATGCAGAAAGGAAAATGACTTGAAGAAAATCTAAAACTGAATTTGATCACAGAAGGTACATGACAAGTTTTATGTCTTCACAGGGCAGCTGAATTCAGCTGCAGAAACGTGTCATTCCCTTTTCCCATCACAGAAACCAATGTGAAATAAGGAGCATTTTGAAAAGTTCAAGGAACAATAGACTGAGTTACAGAAATATTTCCCTGCATTAAGGCTAGTCTCTATAGGGAGTGGGGGGATTGTAGTGTTTTGGTTTGTATATAATTCCCAAATGGTGTGCTAAACAAAATAGAGAAATAAGTATCTCTTGGATAAAAGTTGTAAACGTGACAACTAATCAAAACCAACATATATGGTTTTAGGGTCCAAAGGAGAGGGGAAGAGTTCTCGAGCCTTCCGAGGGTGGCTCAGCAAGATTCTGATGCCGGGAGAAAGGCATAGATTCAGCTTGCTAATGCCTCCGGCAGAATTCTTGCTCCAGGCTTGCAGAGATCAGTGAGAGGGAGGCTGGAGCCAGGCACTGCTTCAAGACGGTTTGAATTTGGCAAGACGGAGGTAAGAGTTAATGATCTCCAACCACATCGTGGTTTACCATTTCCTTTGTGCTTTCTGTACCTTCTTAGCATGTCAGTGTATCTGCTGTAGGGTGAGAGCTCTAAGCCTTTCGTTCTTTGGGGATTAAAAACAAAAGTCAACTTGTGACTGTCCCATCACTTTGCAAATTCGTTATTTATACCCAACTGATGTTGGGAGAGAAAAGCTCACATTCGTGTGGATGCGTGTGACAGTGATTCCTTCCAAGGATGTTGAGAATCCAATCTAACAAAGATCTAATATACACAGCAACACATTACAAAGGGATTTACTGTCAAAACGTTTATTGCAAAATGGAGTCTTAAAACAAAGGAAAGCAAAGAAAAGTTCACATCAAAATGAAATGTATGACACCAACTTGGATTTCTGAATACATTGTGGACTCTGTGCTGGAATATCAAATTCCAACTATGAAATCGATAATGAGTAGTCTTACCACACACGAGTGAAATGTAATCTTCCATAAAACATTATACAAGATATATGGCATAGTATTTGCTCAGAATAACACTGTAATAGAATAGTTGAAGAAAAGGTTTTGTTAAAAAAATAAAGTGATAATGCCATCCTCTATTCAAAGCGCACACTCAAAGAATATAAATATTTCCTATTATTTAGTACAGAATTCTTTAAAACAGTGCAAAAGCAGTATGTGCAGTGTATTGTATCTCACATTAAAAGATAAGCTAGTCTGCACATTATGTAAAATAATTAATGTAGGTGCTGAAAATGCTAGTTGTAAAGTCAGTAATCACATGCCTGAGAGCTCCTCACAGGCCACAGAATGCAACTCAGTTGCAGCCCGAGGCAACGGCGCTAGCAACGGCGCTAGCCCTTCAGGTTCCCTGGTACACACTCCTTTTCCAATACAGAAATGCTACCGCTTGCAGGCTATGCCACAACCCAAAGAACAGAACAGATTCTTCTCTCTGGCAATGCTTAAAGTCAGAACAGGAAAGCAGTCTGACTCCAAAGCAGCAAAAGGTGCCTGATTATAGAAAAATGATGCTCTATCATAAACGTGGTGTGGTGAGACACTGCCTGTTCTAACAGGACCACAGCGAGTCTAGTGTTACCAAAAACCAAAAAGGGTATCAATATTTAACTCAGAGTAGCTTTTAAAATGATCTTCTATGAAATGCTCAGCACGCTGAAAAGTAAAGTTATGTACACATCACAGTGCTATGAGAAGTCCTTCTGGCTCTCTCCCACATCTTACCTCTGATTCCTTGATTTTAATGGGGATCCATTCTGAATACCTCAGCTGTTGCTTAAGTCTAACAAATGTGCTGCATGTTAAAAATCACTGGCTGCACGCCGGCCCTCAACATTTCCAGACCATCCAAAACAAGTGTGCTCTGTGCCTTCAACCACTTCCCCTTGGTTATGAAATGTAGAATATTAAAATATGACTTTACTTCAACAGAAAGTCCTTTTAAATTAACCTCCCTCGGTGATGGGTTTCTTTTTTATTTTGGAATTAGTGTCATAGGAGAGTGACCTCCTCCCCCAAATCCATTTTGCTATTTTATAAAGTTTCCACCAGAATTTTTCAGGGGAAAGAACCCATTTTTCCACAAGTGGGGATTTAAGATAAATGTCACCAACCTATAAAATTCATATTGTATAGTAGTTGTCATTTTGAAACTGCATCTTTTGACTTGAGCAAGTTTGTTTAGGTGGGAAATGAGATGTAGAACTCAAACTGCCAGGTTTTGCAAGTTTCTCAGTGGGGGGAGGGACAATGCTGTTGGTATTGTGGATGGAGTTCTTTACTGGGTGGGGCTGCCCCTAGCGCTGGGCACTCCACACCACCCCCAGTCCCTGTGACAACCCAAACTCTGCCCCAGCACTCGCAAACACCAGTAGGGGCCCCAGATGAAAGTGTAAGATCTGTATGATCGACTTTCTGAATACAGAAAAAAAGATGAAAAAGAGTAGTTACATTTTCAGTTGTATGGCTCTGACAATTATTACTACAGAGTTTATCATTTTGAATCTTTAAATTTCTTAGTGTTTAATTACTCTCTTTATAAATGTACATTCTTTTAAGTCAAGTAACTGGAAATACATCCAACATCAATAATTTGCCATTTCAGGGGCGCCTGGGTGGCTCAGATGGTTAAGCGTCTGCCTTCGGCTCAGGTCAGGATCCCAGGGTCCTGGGATCGAGCCCCACATCGGGCTCCCTGCTCAGCGGGGAGTCTGCTTCTCCCTCTCTCTCTCTGCTGCTCCCCTTGCTGTGCTCTCCCTCTGTCTTACAAATAAATAGATGAAATGTTTAAAAGATAATAATAATTTGCCATTTCAAATACTGGTCTGAAAAGTGAATTAGAAGCTGCACAATTAACATCATCTTTAGAAATTCTATGTAATAAACAGTTCTTTTAAAAAGTAATGAAACTAGGGCACCTGGGTGGCTCAGTTGGTTAAGCGACTGCCTTCGGCTCAGGTCATGATCCTGGAGTCCCAGGATCGAGTCCCGCATCGGGCTCCCTGCTCGGCGGGGAGTCTGCTTCTCCCTCTGACCCTCTTCCCTCTCGTGCTTGCTCTCTCTCATTCTCTCTCTCTCTCAAATAAATAAATATCTTAAAAAAAAAAGTAATAAAACTAATAGAGTCTAAAAGTCTTCTACATAATCTTCACGGGAGTGAGAACCCTTTAAAATTCTGTTTATATGATTCAGATTTTTAGGGATGTTCGAAACCGTAGAAAGACACTGATTTGGAACAGAGTAAAATAATGCTGTGTGGCAATTAGAATACAATGCCAGGTGGAAAACAATTTCACACCTATCATGGAAGCTTTCAATTCTGCTGTATCCTAAATCCCTGAGGTTCTTCACGGTAGAGTATTGAGCTACAACCATCTCTGGAATACTGGTGAGGAAAATGGCAGCACTTGAGAGATCGGGGAGATCTTACCTAATTAATGGTAAACCTCGGTCTGCGAATAGAGAGTCCTATTACCTTTTACGTTTGGCCCTAATTGGCTCCTTTTATTAATGCACCAAAATTTTATGTGTAATTACAATAGGTTTATATGTAAATGAAGAAAAATGTCAGTTTCATTCTGTTCCTATGTTCTAATTTTGCTGATGATTCTTATTATGAGAGACAGGGTTTACATTCTTATGTAACGTGCACAGATCCCAACATCAGCCCAGAATTCCCCTGTCAGGGGGGCCTTCCCTGCCCGGTGTAAACTCCACACACCCCCCTGTGTGTGTTGTGTGTGATCCTCTTTCCTCGGCTCCCCTTCTCAGCATGCACCTGTCACACGTTTACATAACATAAGGCATTTGTTTTGTTGATTGTCAGGCTCTCTGCTCGCTGGCATGGATGCTCCATGGATTCCCCTCTAGCTGGTCCCTAGAACAGTACCTGCCACAGAGAGAGGGCTCAATGAATATCTGTGGAACGAATAACTATCTTTACCCAGAAAGACGTGCAAGAGGCTTTTAAACTGCTTCCTCTTTGGCTCTCTCCTTCAGGTTGCTAGACCACAGTGACCTGGACATGCCGCAAAGTCAAGAGTTGAAAACCATCTCTCTGCTGCACTCCCAGATGTTCTCCTTGAGGGGCTCAGCCTGAGGGAGGGAGCACATCTCTGCTGAGCACAGACAGACAGGATGCCTGTATGTGTCCGTGCCTGGGTGCCGCCAGGACTAGCTTGCGGTGAGCACGTATCTGTGTATGTTTGCATGGACAGAAGGTGTACCCCATTGGCTACTAGGGAACCCATCTTCTAGGGAAAAGGTCTACCTGTTCCTTCTGTTTTTACTTAGTCTGTGCGTGGAGGCAGGGCCTGCAAACGCTTCAGGTACATAGGCTTCAAAGAGCAACAGATTAAATTTGTTTATATAGTTTATATTCTAAGAATGTTCTCTTATATCTATCCTGAAAGCTATTCACTTTAACTTCCATCTCCTACTACTCAACAAACATGACTTGAAATTGACAGTTTAGTTTTCCAGGTTACTGTAACTATTTATTTTTTTAGTATCTTTTCACTGGCTAAAATTAACTGACCACTTACCATGGGCCTGGTACTGTGTTAAGCGCTTTACATGTATTATTTCATTTCATCCTTACAACAGTCCTTTCAAGTGGGTCCTGTTCTTATTCCCATGTCAAAAATGAGCAGGCACACACACACAGAGGTTAAGTCATTTTTAACAGATTACACAGCAGTTCTGAATCCTAATTTGACTCCGGATTCTTCTCTTTATCTCACTGTGGTATATAGACTGTTCTACATTTCACACCCAGAACATTTTAATAGTTATTTTTCTCCAAATAAAGCTGGCACAGCATACTGATCATTTTGTGATATTTTTCAGCTGTTAATAGGGATTAGAAGCATGTCATGTTTCAAATTTCAAGAGGCTTTTTATGATTGAATATAGTTGGAAATAGTATTAGATAATATCTATGATGATATCCTTTCTTAAATTTCCCATAAAAAGAACCACCAGAAGTATTTTAGTTTAATCATCAAATGAATGGCACTTCTTTCCAATACAGGGTGAAAAAAAGTTTTTGTGCCTTTGCCTTTCTGTGTGTGTGTGTGTGTGTGTGTGTGTGTGTGTGTGCGCACACGCGCGTGCGTGTTGTGTGTGTGTGTATGCGTACATATATATGACTACAAATGTTTTGTAGTTTTTTTATCAGTGTTTTACAGTTTAAACAAGCTTTGACAAATATAACATTCTGAGAATATTTCTCTGGTGAACTAGGTTGTTGGAGCAACACCTACATTTACTTCCGTTTAACACTGGCATGGCTGAGTCAGGGTTAAAAGGAAAAAAAAAAAAACTCTGGAAGGCTGGATTTGATCTAAAAAGGACCCTTCATCTGGTACTTCTGTCTCAGTAAGTTTAACTTATCTGTGCTATTCCTTTCATAATCTTTTAGTTCCCTCTTTAAAACCTTTATACATATATCTAGAACCCAGGATGCTCCTGCCCCTCTGGAAAACAAACATGTGCACGCCACACTGGGGGTGCACAGCGGGTCTGTGTCAGCACTTGGTATCAGCCTGCACGTAGCCCTTTAAGACCATCTCTTTCTCCTTTTATAAACTAAGCCTTAGATGACAGTGTGTTGTTCGGAAGCTTCCAGGACTAGCACTGGTATGAAAGCCTACAACATCTGCTGTTGGTTTCAAATTAGAGCATTTCTTCTCTCAATGTACTATTGAGAACATCTCTCAGGTTTTATTGTGAGTAGTTGTGCCATTAAGGATCGAAAATTCTTGGCATTTCGGTATTTCGGAAGAAGTATTTGTTATAGCCTTCTTTCATCTCAATTTTTTTATTGTTAGATTTTGTAGTCACTGTCAATTATTTCTGACAGAGCAGTGTATTACCATAAGAAAAAAAATGTAGTGTGTTACAGGAAAATCAGTGTCAAAGAAGAATTAGAGGAGGTAAGAGTGCTTTTTCAAAATGTAAGTCTTCTTGAGCAATTAAATAAATGAAATCAAATCAAATACAAACGTTAAAGTATTTGTTTAAAAAAAAAAAAAGCCAGAATGTAATTAGTTAAAACTACTATATTGTAATAGAATCACAAATTTCTATAATCAGGCACCACATCTGCTGACTCATTAAATATACCTTTCTGGCTTAATTCCCCCCGCCCCCCATTTTTCTGTAAGCAGAAAAAAAAAGTAAAATCATTCAAGAAATGACTGTCATAGAAATGTGATTGGCCTACAAACTCAGTGCTTAGTTTTCTACTTCCTTACTGGTTTTTGTACAGACTGAGAGAGCAAGTTTCTTTCATTTTTCCAAACATTTTCAATTTTATTACTTTGCTTTCTGGTTTCATTCACTATTATTATCCATGTCATTATCCTCCTCAGCACCGTCATCATCATCATCATCGTCACCTTCTGACAAGTCAAAATCACTGAACCCCAGGGCCATGTTGACCTTCTTCCCCTTTCTCTTAGATGTGGTTTTGGAAGAATTCTGCTTGGCTTGCATGTTTATCTGCATCCCAGAATGCAGCACAGCTCCTGCTTTGTTCATTGAGAAGATATCCCCAAAGCCCATCAGCATCATGGCCTGCAGACTCTGGTTCATGCCATGGCCCTCCCCGTTACTTGCTGCTGTGATCTGACATGACATCTCTGCACTGTTTGACTCCTCTGTCTTAGATTCAAAGTAAGACTCCTCAGACATTCTTGCAGCAAGAGGCAAGAGAAGCTATCATGAGGAAAGAAAGGACAGAAGTAAAAAGAGAAATTAGGACCAATTTAAATAAGGAAACAGATACCACAAAATTAGTAGGTGCTGCACCGAAGGTAAATGATTAGTGAAACAAATGAATGTAGGGAATTATGTGAGAATTTATTTAATGGCAGGTTTGGCTCCAGCATATTTGCCATAATTTATAAATGACAGAGTAAATCACAACCAAAAGTTTGCAAAGCATCATGGCAGGCCAAATTTCAAATGGGAAGAAGTTGCAAGTTTTAAGCCCTCATTTCACTTAAAATAGTTTTGAGGATTGCACTTAATTTTTCCCAATTTCACTTTCACAGAAACATTTAGCTAACTATTAAATTAAAAAAGAAATTAAGTCGAGATTAAATCTCAAGTAAAAAATCAAGAAATGTTGTACCAAAGAATAGAGCTTAGAGGAAGCGTGAAAACAGTTCAGCAGTAAATACCCTTCTATGGAAATCTGGGCCATTAATCTCCTTTTCCTCTAGGTTACTATTTGACGCTAAACTAAAAATGAGTCTAGAATTCACTGGTTTCCATTTATTATTTATTACAGCCAGATATAATATTAGTTATTTAACTTATGACATAATTCACATGTAAACAAACTCTAGATCTGTCTCTAATACTTAAGTTATAAACAAGTATGTAAATACAGATGACAACTGGGAGGAGAGGAAATTAGTATTAATTTAGACTGTTACCTTGTGCTCTATTCTCTAAGTGTCCTTCTTTTAGCAAAATTTGTTTACTAGGAATTCCCCCTCTCACCGTGGATACTGACATCTATTTTCTACCTTATGTAATTATTTTGAACAGCTAACCTATTCCCATAAGTACTGATCATATTCATTTCAGAGGTAGAATTGTCAGGATCTAAAAAGTGTTCCTGCTTCTTCTTTTGAGGAATAAGCAAACAGGCTTATATTTTTGGTATTGCTTAAATATTGGTAAATTTATGATAAACAAGTAACATATGGAATGACCTTTACATCCTGGGTGTAAAGATACATTTTAAGGCCGATTTCCTAATTTTTAAATTGGAGTTTTGGGGTTTGTTTTAAGTTTTTTGTTTGTTTGTTTTGTTTTTTGTTTTTTTTCAAGTAATCTCTACAACCTATGTGGGGCTTGAACTCATGACGCCAAGAGATCAAGCGTCGCATGTTCCTCCAACTGAGCCAACAAGGCACCCCCGGAGTCACAAGGTTTTTAAAAACTATCTTACTCTATTAGGAAAAGATCTCCAGAGTTGTTAGCTCAATAACAACTTCAGAAGCTTCAGCTAAAAAGTACCAGTTATATGGAAGAAAAAAAATTGCTTTAGCTCCTTTAACATTGGAAACAGGATATTACTTCCCTTGCAGTCAAACTTCCCAGCTTTTCAGATTTGTTTTCAAATGTTAGATTCTCTTAGGGAGCGCTTTGTTGCTGATTTATTTCATTATTTCATGGGTTCTTCCTCACATTATGTTAAGTTCTCAACAGATGTCTCTCAAATAAGTTTTTATTTTGAAAAGAAAATTTTTACATAAAGCTACAACAATAATAGAAAAATAAACATTGACCATATTTATGTATGGAGAATTCATCTTCCCAGATACCTTCAACTAATGTTTTAATTTCAGGAAAGATAATAGTATCCTTCCTAGAAATAAATCCAATAATTCCATCTTTTATGAAGTTACATAAATGTTAAACTTTTATAATTAAGATGAGGCTACACACAAATGGAAAGCCTAAGCCTCCAGCTACTTCCTTTTACAAAGGTTTATTTTATCTTTCTCTCAGAAACCTCATTTAAAGTCAACTAGAAACTGATGTAAGGATAAAAGAAAATACCTACTTAGAAAATACGTGAGCACAAACTTTCTTTCCTTCAGAAATACCAGCTCTAAGCAGAAGAGACATTAAAAGCAAGTACTGTAAGAAAGAAAACTTAGCCCTCATAGGTAAAAAAAAAAAAAAAAAAGAAAAAAAGAAAAGAAAATCTCTGAGACCATGCTTCATGCTGTCCATTGTTAGATGGTAGCCTTCAGAGCAGGTCCTTTACAGAAAGTTTTCTGGAGTTAAAACACAAGCATATAACCTACTGAGCACTCCTACGGTTTCATTATTTATTACACAACAATGTTACTAATAGCAATAATGTGTGCAAGGCAGCCCATGATTTCTTAGCAAAACTAATGCCAATAAACCAAAGAAAGATTCTAAGGCATACTGTAACAGGTAGTTTAAAGTTTTTTCTTACAGTGCTACATTTAGAAGGAGTCAAGCCATGCAGTGCTTTATAGCTTAAGATTTCAATGTACTTAAAAAAAACAAAACAAAAAACACCTCTCAGCCTTCAGAAGACAGCCATATTTCTGCCTCTCCTCAGCTCTGGGAGAAGCAGTGCTCCTTGCAGACCCTTAGGGTAATGCTTCTGAGTCTGCTGGTTGGTACCAATTTAACCAGAACAGGAGAGTTCCCTCGACTTCCTTCTTGAGAGGCAAGTTAAATTCACTGAACTTATAAAATGTGGCACCTTTTAATGTCCCACGGAAGTCTTACGTATAGCAATTCAGTTCTTACTTTGGAAATCCCTTCACAGCCAAAGTCATTTCGGAAAAAGTTAAATCTGATAATAAACATTTAACTTCACTATATTTCCCTTTTCTGGATATCAGGTTGCTTCTCCACATGAATTGGAAAAGGAGGCAAACTCTTTTATTCTTTAGACACTGGAAAAATACTTTGCAACTGGGCACTGGCTGCTTGATGAAGATTAAGGCTTTTAAAAATAGGAAAGCTTTTTGAAGATTACAGTAAAGTGAAGGGCATTTAAGTATTTTTTGGATATAACTGCCACAGCAACTATCAAAAATGAATTTAAGATACATAACAAGATTACCTCTAATTTTACCATTACTTGTGATTTTAAAGTGGACAAACATTACCCATTAAGAACCCTGGAAAAGCCAATGATAAACTGAATTCCTGAAATGATAAATCATTCAAAATAGGGAAGAATCCTAAAATTTGATTAGACTTTAGTATATCATGGCAAGATATAGGCGCAAGCTAAATATGTAACTAGTGAAATCCTTAAAAAGAATTTTTATTCTCCTCTAAACAGAAGACTTGGAAGAAAACCAAGGTATTTCCTAAGTGTAGTAAATACTGGAGGCTTGTCCCAAGGGAAGTCTTTTTCCAATCTCTTGCTGCAATGATTATAACACTAAATCAAGTGAGGAATATTAATGCTTGTCATTTATATGTCACTAAGTTTGCTTTCTTTTAGGAGGAAAACTTGGTTAAGTTCTGTCACATCAAGACTCTAGCTAGCTGCCGCGGCGTTACGCTTATTAATTACTGATGGGCTCCATGGAGTTAATCAGCCTTTAGGCACATGTTCTGGGGATCTAACAGATGGTATGAAAATACACTGCATTTTATTTTTGTAATTCTAATATACAAACACACTGATAATAACAGTTCTTAGAGAAAGAGCCAGAAATAGGCTAAGCTTTTCTTTTAAATTTCTGGCATTTTGTTAATTGAAATTAGATCTGCGTGTTACTTGAGTGTCAACGCAGCCCCTTTCCCATGCAGGCAGAAGGCAGCAAGTGAGGTGGTGGCAATGTAGGGGGAGGGGAGGGCTGCCATGCTGCCCCGCTCCGCTACATCTTCTAAGTGGGGGGCTGAGCCACCCTGGTGGGAGCACTCACCGGGGTGTTGGACTGCTCCGTCAGCTTTTGCTCCCACATCTTCAGACGTCTTTCCCTTTCTTTGAGTTCCTGCTCTTTACAGCTGAGGTCCCGTTCGAGTTTCTTCAGCCTCTCAAGAGTTGCCTCGATTTCGCACCTGCACAGGGATGACTGGTTTAAGTCTCAGCGTTGCTCAAGAGTTAGTAAATGCTTAGTGGTTCATCGGAATGCTTAAGCAGTGTAAAAGGCTAACATTTGCGCTTTTATTTTTCACCAGTTTTATTGAGATATGATGGACCTACATCACTGCGGAAGTTTAAGGTGTACAGCGTACTAATTTGAGTTACACACACTGTGAAATGATGACCACTATAAATTTCGTTAGCATCTATCATCTCATACAGAGAAAGCAAAAAAAGAAAAAAAATTTTTCTTGTGATGAGAATTCTAAGATTGACTCTCTAAACAACTTTTACATATATAATACGTTAGACTATAGTCACCATGCTATACATTACATTTCTTGGACTTGTGTATCTTGTACCTAGAAGTTTATGCCTTTTGACCACCTTCCTCCTATATGCCCTCCCCCCCTACCTCTGGTAACCGTAAATCTGATCCTTTTTCTCTGCGAGGTTGGGAAAACTTGTGCTTCTAAACCAAACAGTAAACTATCAAAGAAGAAAATCTGTCATATCCTGCAAAATCAACAGGTAGTTTCTAGTTTAGGAAAAGAAGTTCAAAATACTTCTTTAAAATCACTTCTTTAATGAAGCATTGAAGACCCACTGGGGTAGAGCCTGAGCTATGGAGCTGCATCCTGGCTTAGCTATTTAGTGAATGCTGACATTCAAGTAGCCCTTTACAGTTTAGAAAGCACTGTTACACAGTATCTCATCTTACTCTTGTAACAGCCCCCAGAAACAGATACTAATCCCATACAGATGGGGAAAATGATATTCAGGTTAGGTGATCCACGCCACATCGCCAGTAAACTCATGTTCGCTTATTCCCTAGCTGGGTGCCTCAGTCAACTGATTAACTGACCCAGTTTCCTCAGCTCTAGGGGGTGATGATTATCTTACATCAGGGTCCCCCCCTTGCTTGATCCTAATAACTACTTGGGCAGCTTGTTAACAAATATACAATAAAACATGGATTCCCAGGACCCTTCTTTAGGGCTCATGATTCAGTAGGGCTGGGGTGGGCCTTAGGAATTTCCATTATTTAATAAAAGACCCAGGTGACTTTTATAATCAGGCAAGTGTGGGCCAGATGAACTCTAAGATTCTTTTTGAAGTCTAATCATTTTTTTTTTTTGGAAGTTCCCTCCTTAGTCTCAATAGGCCAACCAAGCTCACCCCTTGGAATTGTCCAGTTCTAGGAGCCTGTCCTTTGTAGAAAGTGAATTGTGTGACTTTGCTCAACACAAGCTGTCTTCTTCCTTCAAGGCTGTCACAGTAAGTCTCAGTTACACTCAGAGCTGGAAGTGGCTTCCCTTGGGTTTCTTAAAGGCCTGGAAGCAGCTGATGGCTGGAGGTTAACTGCGTGCTGCTTCCGGGTGCCACTGAGCCAGACCTGCTGTACCCATGGCATGAGGCTGGCTGGGACCCTGACTATGGAAGGTACTGGCCCAGACCTAAGTTAATGGGTGTATGTAACCCAAATCTGCCTTTTTAGCTCCAGGGAAAATTAGAATACACGGCCATCTTATTCCAGTGCCCTTGTGGATGAGAACTAAATGAAAACAAAAATGCTGTGGGCATTAAATGGCAACATCCAAGACAGGGAGCAGCTACTGAGGGGGGTCTGGATCTCGGCCGGGCACTTTGCTTCCCTGGCTGTCTGAAAGGTACACCTCGGAGCCAGGGAGGTAGCAAGTGAGTGTAAAAGCATCTGCTGTCAGCGCTCCAGCCCTTTTCCTGGTGCCATTTGAAAATAATAGAACGATAGAGTCACACTACATACCCTAAAGAAAGGCACTAAGTCAGCAATCTTTCAGAATCATGACTGTCATAAAATCCAGATCGTGTATTTCTGGGTATTTCTGACAAGAGTATTGTGCCCATTCAGAGACGAGTTTGTGTTTACTTTCCAAATGGAGGACTGAGGGGGTAAAAATCACTGGAAAACCTTAGGTGAAACTTTTGTAATGAAGGAAGGAAGGACCAGCCACCCTGGGAAACGAAGGGGGTCAGCGGGTGATGGAAGGAGGCAGCAGAGCCCGGCACGCTCTGTGGCAGACGGCCGGGGCCTGGGGCTGCGGTGTGCTCGGTGCTTCTGCCCCGCCACCTGCACCCCTGCCAGAGAGACGGAGCATGCCCAGACTCTGTTTGGTCAGGGTACACGGCCAGCACATTCAAGTTCCCTCGTAATTTAAGCCAAGTTTCAGCTCTGGGAGCCGACTGTGATTTTGAGCCCTTCTGGAAAACAGATCAACAGTTAAGTAAGCTGAAAGATGGGACACAGAAAACCAAACACTGAGTAAAATGTGCTTCCTCAATCCATCTCCTCAGGCTCAGCACTTCCAGCTCTGCTCCCCCAGTGCCCCGGGTCTGCAGGGAGTGCTGGATGCAACGCAGACAGCTGCCCCCTTCGCTGTTCCCTGTGTTGCCCATGCATTGTTTTGCATCAGAAGCATCTGTTGATGTACCTATATTACCTTCCTGTTCGATAAATATGAGTGTTTTAAAAAAGTGTTTTAGTTGATGAAAATTACGGTTTTTTTCCTTAACCCAAATCCAACTAAGGTTGACTTCCCCTAGTATCAATTCTCCATATGCCAAAAACAGAGTGAACTGGAATTCTCTTTTTAAGGCCAATTGGTAAAAACAGCCATATTATACATGATAAATAGGTAATATGTGTAGTAATGTTATATATTAAATGATTGGTGCTAATATCCAAATTGCAAAGATTACATTTTTTGATCTGTTTTTTGTTTTTAATAAGGCATGCCACAGCGAGAGTATTCTGATCACCAAGGAGGAATACAACCAGCAAAGTATTCTGCCAAGAGGCCCAGGTCCGAACACGCCATCCCAGCACCACAAAGCTTGCTCAGTGCGGATTACCACAGGTCTGGAGACAGTCACATGGGGCAATGAAAATTGCAAACATGACCAACAGGGTGACACATTTCCTGTTCTTAATACTCACTGCTATTATTGCTAATAAATCAATAAAAGGAGAGACAAGCTAAAGATATGATGAACAAGGAAATGCCTGACAGATTTCTTTCCTATCATCTAATAGGTCAAAGGAAAAAAACATAGTTTATGTGGTTTTTAATAACCTAGTTTTAAAAACAATTTTAAGATTCATCATTTAATTCTCTCAAACAGGATGTTTCACTGGGTCTATGTGTAAGGAAGCTCTACCAGAAAACAAGCATTTGCCAGAAATACCAGATTTCCTACACATGCTTTTGACCCTAGTCACGTGGTTTCAGACACCAGACAAAAGGGAACAGTCTGAATGTGTATTCTTAGAAATATCCAGATGATCTGACAAAGCATTTAATTCTTTCTGGTATGTGGCATAGACGGGGATAGTTGTTTTGTCTTAATCATAACCTAAAATAATCATGCTCTGTAGTATTTCTCTTTGTGCAAAGGAATCAAGTCAAGTGAACTCTGCGTGCTAATGAGTGGAAGATTTGGCACTGGCCATGGGGGTCCAGGAAACAGCACCACATAGACTGTGTGCCCCGGCAGGCCTGTGGGACCAGACCGCGTGGGTTCTAGCACTGGCTCTGTCTTACACGGTGTGATCTGGGACAGGTGACCCAACCTGTCCAGGCCTGAGATTTTACATCTGTGATAAAAGTTAGGATGGCCATGTGGATTAAAACAAGATGATCCAGATAAAGTACAAGCGTCTGGTAAGAATATAATGAATGAGAGCTGTGTGTACTGACTCTAATTAACATTATCATTACTACCCCCTATGTTTTTAACCAGCTGCCAAGTTCAGTTAAAACAGCTCTACGACTTCTCAGACTGCTTTAGTGGTTCAGGTAAAGATAGGTAACCTTTCTCTCACCAGCCCTCAGGATTAATTAGCTCCTGAAGGACAGCCAAGGAAGAAGCCAGCTAGGCAACTGCTTGCTTTTTACTAAAACACATTAATGTATTACCAATGTTATTTTCCTCATCTTTTCATCGTGAAGCATTTAAAAAAATGTACTATTCAACTATCTAGGTTTGCAGGACATAAAGATATCCAAAGAGAAATCACTCTCTCATAATTTCATTATCCAATGGTAACACTGGCCTTTTGATACTTTTCACTATGTGCATACAGCATATACACATAAATGTCTATTTTACAAAAAACCAGAATCATTCCAGTCATACTGGACCCTAGCACCTCTATTTTTAAATCATCTGTCAGATCTGTTATATCATGCATGGCTCCATCTATTCCGTGTATGGAGATATCATCAGTTTTTAAAACCATAAAAACCACAAAAACCCAAAAATCTCTTTATTGCACTTTATGCCATTCTGGTTTGCAATTCTAAATGACACTGTGCTTACAAGCAGGTGTCCATACATTCTTGCACAACCTTTCCATTTATTTTCTTAGAGATAAAATGGTAGTGGTGGAGGGGTCTGAAAGGCAGTATTTTCAGCAGCAACATACTAGAAAGTTTATAATGCTGGATATTTTCATAATGTAAAACTTTGCCAATCTGGTAAATGAATTATGTTCCCTTATAGTTACCTGATTGGTAAGTGAGGTTAACTATTTTTCATATATTTATTGGCCATTTGATTTCTCCTTTTGTGAAATGCCTTTCATGTCCTTTAGAATGAGATTATAATTAAAATATTTTAAAGACAGTAACTCTGTCTACTACAGTGGTTTTCAAAGTGTGATCTGGGGACCCATGAGAGGTTTTCAAACGATTCAAGAGGTTAAACTGGTTTTCAGAATAACATTAAGACATGATTTGCCTTTTCTACTCTCATTCTCTCACGAGTGTATGGACTTTTCCAGAGGCTTCATGATAGGTGGCAAAGCCACAGGCTGAATGTAGAGGCAGGATTTATTGTTTCTTAAATGAATCAATAACTACATATTTACATTTTTTTCTCCATTCTCATTTTGAGTGTGGTAAATATTGACAGATGTAACTCACTGAAACAAAATCTCTTTCTTTGTAGTCCTCAATAATTTTTTAGAGTATAATGGAGTCCTGAGACCAAAAACTTAGACCTGCTGAGCTATTATATGGGGGGGAGAATGGCTGGATCACCGTATGGCCTTTGTCTTGGAAGTTCATGATGTGTATTGCTTTTGGCCATATGGAGCTTTTACATTTTTATATCGAAAACTTACCAACTCCCTCCCTATATTCTGATATATAGTATCTGAGATACTGTATCTCAAGGGTATCAATAGTAATGTTAAAATCCCACTGATCTTTTGGAGAACAGATCAAACAGCATCTCCTCAGGAAATCCTTTTATTACCTTGTCAGACTAGATTAGATTTCATGGTTGTATAGTCTCACATGTCCAGTACTTCTCTGTCATCATACTTATCAAAATAGTCATAAAAAGTTACTTGTATATTTATATTTAGTAGTTTAACATTAGACACTCCAGTCCATGTGCATTGGGGCTGTTCTGCTCATCACCACAGCACAGTACAAGAGCACCTTGCCCCAGCAGAGATTCAGGGACTATCTGAATGAATGAATGTCAGAAGCACACTTGTAATAGTCAACAAATTAGCTTACATGTTTATATTCCCTTGTGTAATACCATAATGTCTTTTAATATTACTACCACCGTGGTGTTTCCTTCCTCTAGTACTTATTGAGCCACTGCTATGTTCAAGGCACATTCTAGATGCTGCAGGTATAGTAATGCACAAAAGAAATCATCTGACCCATTTACATTTCAACCAGCGGGACACAGATGAAACAACAAACCAGAGAATTGCTTATTCATTCCAACAGCAGTCGTGGCTATGAAGGAAGGAGATGCTTAGGGCACATAAAGTAGAACCTCATCTATCTAGGGTCAGAAACATTTCCCTAAAGACATGTTATTTTAGTTGCTATCTGAATGATGAACAGGAGCCAAGCTGGATGTAGGTGTCAGGGGTGGTACGCCACTGAAAGGGATGAATTTTATACAGAAAAAACTGCATTTGCAAGGACTCTGAACGTGGAAGAAATACGCATCTGTTGAGGGACCAGAAATCAGAAATTATGAGGCAGAACTATGCTCCTCAGGTCAGACTGCTGAGGTCAAAGCACAAAGGCTCTCATGAGTCTCGTGAAGCGTTGGCCTTTGTACTAGAGTAATCCCCTACGTGGATTTAAAAGCAGGGTCATCTGATTAGATTTGCACTGATCTTGTAGGAAAGAACATTATTACATGTTTCGTTAATTATTTAAGTCCAGAACAAAACCCGTAATACCTACACTCAAGCAGACAGTATGACTTTTGTTTCCCTAAATAAAAATCCATTTAACTCACTGGCCCTGGACAGAGTTCAAAAGAATAAAAATAAATAAGGTTATTGTAAAACACAATCAAACAGAAAGCCCAAGGAAACGTCTGATCACAGGAGTAAACAATGCCATCGTTTTCAGAGTGCCTGCAGTATTCCCTGGGCATCAGCAGGTGGCGTAAGGCGTCGCATTACCACCGCGCCTCTCAGAAGCGGAGATAAGTTACTTAAATCTCTGCTGAGTCAGGGAGGAATAATGTCAGCTCCCAAACATGCTATTTATATTGCTGCAGCACGTGACCCGGCTCAACTGTCTCATTCCAGGCTTGCTTCTTCCACTCACACAATACAATTCTCTCATTACTAAGTTTGTTTTACACTTGACAAAATTTAATAGGATTTATAACATCAAAAGTTTTCTTTTTAAAAGTGTTTTTATAGTCTCCCTACCCCTTCCATCAACAGATACAGTACTCTGCAAATCCCGAGGCAAACAGTATTTTTATCTCTCACTGGACAGATGCCAAGGCTTCCTAACACAGAGCGTGTAGTACAGAGAAATGTCTGGTAACCATCTTTTGTCTCAGAAGATTCTTTCCAAATACTTAGATATATGATAAGGCAACAAGCTTAGAGGATTGCTTTTTTGTTTACATATGAAAGGGAGGACTTATTAGATGTCCCAAAAAAACTTAACATAAACAACAAACAAAATGCTAAGTTATGCTTAGAAGTTAGGACTGTCCTCAAGTTCAATGGTTCTCTTCTTCAGTGAAGCTGGTCACGGTCTTTCAAAGCGAGAGGCCATGACTTGGTACAAAGCTTACTTACCTCCACTCTGCCTTGTTGTGCAGGAATGAGTTACACTGGTCGGGAAGGTTAGTGTCGTTTGACATGGACTCCAGAATTGAAATGATCTGCTTAAAAGATGGCCGTTTCTGAGGAAGAGAAAATAATCACTTGTTGGGACTTAGGAAAGCAAGTCTTGAAGAGAAAATCCACAAGCACAGCAATAAGCTCGACGCACCACAACAAAATAAAATGGCATGCAACGTCCTGAGTTATTTTACGACTGTCAGACTGCTCAGGTTGAAGGGGACCATATTCCTTATTTTCAATACATTATTTGTAAGAACAGAGTCAGATGTCATTTTTCTATCATGTGGCCTAAGGTTGGAATAATTACAGTTTTTCTCCAGGTAAGGAAAGTACGAATTCTCTCTCGGGTCTGATTAAGGACTCCTAAAAGGGAAAAGGCAAGTCCTTTAAAAACCTATGGGATATAGGCAAGTTTAGGAAAAGTTAACCGTAGAATCTGGGTGGTAGGTGTACCGGTGTTCACTGTTAAGATTCTTTCACCTTTTCTGTAGGCTTCAAATTCTTATAATAAAATGTTGGGGAAAACCCTAGTTAATCCATGAGAACTAATACAATTTCCTCAACCACTTGCTCAGAGAAAAATTCCCCAATTTTCAAGCCATCTTAACTTTCATTGTTCTCAATGTTTATTCCACATCATAACCCGTTTGGAGCTGGGAAACTCGAAGGTGCTGTTTACTAGAAATTGAAAAAGCAGCGGTTAGGTGCATTTCTTCAGCTAGTGGTAACTGTACTTGTCTGTTTCTTTAGACTCTAGCCAAGGCTGAGACAAAAGGTTAAAACAAAAATGGAAGAAAGATAATAAAAGGATGATGCACATTCTCTCTTCATCATGCCTCATAATTATACCATTTCTGAGCAAATTACAGTTGCAGCAATTAAAACATGCATTTTAATTTAGGAGCACAAAACAAGAAGGAACAATGTTGAGGTGGCTTGCTCTCAGGACTTGAGTACTTCCTACATTAAGAGAGACGATTTTTCCATTTCTCAGGAATATAAATATAAAACTGGGATATTTATTCCGAGTTCTGCCTTTATTGCACTCTTAAGGGAATGTGTGCCTGTGTGTGTTTTACGTAGAGGGCGTAAGTATCTGATCCACATTAAAGCCTTCTAATAAGAAAAGAAGTAAATGCCTCAAGTAGGAAATTTGAAAAATATTTTGTCTTCTTTTAACTTTATTCCCATTTAATTCCTCCTACTGTGTGTCACTGTGTGAAAGGAAAAATGTTTGAGCTGTTTGCACAGGAATTAGTTATACAATAAACATAGAATTTTCATTTGGCATGGAAAAGCAACAGGAGAGGCTAATGAATTTTTAAAGAATATTTTCCCTACATTTAATCATTCTTGAAATAAAGTAAAACTCTTGAAATTAGGTGACAAGTATCCCTAGAAAAACCTTAATTTTATAGGTAGAATATACTCTCAGATGGAAATTATCAAAGTGAACATTTTAAAAACAACAACGTCGAATTTTGTGGTAATGATATTTTGTGAATACGCAGGTTGCAGAATACAATATTTGGTCCAGGAGGTTCCTTTTAGTATTATATAGGTTTTGTTCACATTAAAAAAATTATAACTAGGGCCATCTATTAAGCATCTATATACATTATTTGTTATCTTCTTTTTATAGGTAAGAAAAAGCCATCTCAGAAAAGTATGGATTGCCCAGTATCACACAGGAAGCAAGTTTCTGAATCAGGGGCAAGGCTCTGAAACCCTTCAATGTGTTTTATCACATGAGGGTAAGATGTTACTTCCTATCAAACTCAGGGCTTCTTTTTCCTATTTAGAAATGCCATTTTAGAACTGGAAACAATACCCACCTTTACTTCCTTCTTCTCTTTGATAAAACACTTTGAGCACCTGGTGTAAGCCACTGGCATGACCTGACATTTACCCAACACCAGCTTTCTTGTATTCCCTTCCCCCTCCTCACTGCAAAAGAACATTTTTCTACAGGTGAGCTGAGTATTTTCATCTATGTCTTTAAAGCGTAAGGGCTAGGGGGAAAAAAAGTGTTTAGCCAATGATAGCTCTCTCTGTACGCACAGGAGTGGCATCCATGAGTGCCTGAACTGCTCCATACTTAACAGCCAGAGAACTAAAATGTGCCTTGGTCCGGCTACTCTGGCCAACACACTGGGCCTCTACTTACTACGCGTGTGTGAGGTGCTAAAAGCAGCTTCGTTCCCTCAAAGAGACTGCAATCCGTGTAGGAAGAGAGATTTAAAAAATACAACCACACAGGGTAAGGCAGTAGCCCAGACTGTGGTTTAGGAAAAGGAGGACTCAGTATGGGCTGGAGTAAATAGAACAGCCAGGGAAGGCGGGCCAGCAAAGTCCTCAGGGAGGAAAGAAAAGAAGACGGCATGCCCAGGGAAGGAAGGTGTGTAAGGCCTGACTGGAGATCAGCCACAGAGAGCGCTGGCAGTGTGGGGTGTATACTTAAATACAGGGGGGCTGTATTAATTGTATCAGAATAAAATGCCTTCAATTTAGGAAGTAAAGATCAATCTTAAACTTTCTTTATACTTCACCTGGCTAGAACACAAGATGCCGCTTGTCCTAAAGAAGGATAAACTTGCTGCATGTTAAAGACATGCCAGCTTCATAGCATCAACACCAGGCCTAATGTCCTTCCTGTGTTAGGTGTTTACACTATTATTTAATTAATGCACCATAAATGTATATTCTTAGAATTTTAATGAAGTACAAAGTTTCCGATTAAGAAATTCAAAACCTGCTTTGCATACTGAAATATAACTGCAATTATAGAGAATCTAGTTGCAATAATCTAATTCACTGTAAATAATTTCAGGTGAAATTTTTATTTAAGTAGCAGAAAAATACTGCCAAAATGACTATATATGTCACAATGGACACAGAACTGGTAGAAAGAGTATGGAGAAGGTAGTACCATAGCATTTTAAAAATACAAATGTTCTAGAGCAAGCCTGCAAACAGCTGAGTGTATTTTCTGCTGGATTAGCTACAAAGGGCAGGCATTCCTCTTAATGCTTAAAAACCCCATATTCTGCAAATCACACACTAAAATAAAGGACCTAGGGGCGCCTGGGTGAATCAGTGAGTTAAGTGGCTGCCTTCGGCTCGGGTCATGATCCTGGGGTCCTGGGATCGAGCCCCGCCCAGCTCCCTGCTTGTCGGAGAGCCTGCTTCTCCCTCTCCCTCTGCCTGCCACTCTGCCTGCTTATGCTATCTATCCTGTCAAATAAAATCTTAAAAAAAAAAAAACTTTAAAAGAATAAAATAATAGGACCTAGGGGTGTCTGGGTGGCTCAGTCGTTAAGCATCTGCCTTCGGCTCAGGTCATGGTCCCCGGGTCCTGGGATCAAGCCCCGCATCCGGCTCCCTGCTCGGTGGGAGGCCTGCTTCTCCCTCTCCCACTCCCCCTGCTTGTGTTCCTGCTCTCGCTGTGTCTCTCTCAAATAAATAAATAAAATCTTTAAAAAATAAATAAAATAATAGGACCTAAACAGAGGCAGGGCAGACCATGCCATAACTATGCAACTTTGTCATGGAACACTAATAAAAACAGTAATACTAAATAAAAACACTAACAATTTAAAAATGTTAATTTTTTTTTTATTTTAAAAGATTTTATTTATTTGAGAGAGAGAGAGTGAGAGACAGAGAGCACGAGAGGGAAGAGGGTCAGAGGGAGAAGCAGACTCCCTGCTGAACAGGGAGTCCGATGTGGGACTCAATCCCGGGACTCCAGGATCATGACCTGAGCCGAAGGCAGTCGCTCAACCAACTGAGCCACCCAGGCGCCCAAAAATGTTAAATTCTTTAATAAAAAACAATACTAAGTAAATATAAGACTCCCCTTTTTAAAAAAAAAAAAGGGTGAAGGTAGTTTGATGAACAGGAGTGAAAGCAAAGATTAAGGCTGCTGGTTTTCAGGTCAAAGGTGAAATGTGCAAATCTGGGAAGCCCCCACAACAAACTCCTCCGAGACAAGGCACAGGCCGGGCCAGCCCAGCCAGCAGGGAGCACACCGGGCCCAGGCCTCACAGATCCGCGTGCCCGGCTGCTCTATCGGCCGCACTACTGTACAAACTACTGTACTTGGCATTGAGCTGTTCTCACGTGCGGCGGGGAGGGGGGGGGCGGAACCACGTGCTACGTCACGCATGTGATTCGGCGCGGTGAGTACTCAAACTCACCGGTTGTCGTGCATTCTCCCCACTAGAGAAAGATGCTGTGTGTTACCCGCATGCATTCTTCCTCGGGGCCAGATTGGAACTGGGTTTAAATTAAGGAAGAAATTCCATTCCTAAGTCTTTGTTTTTAGATCTCTATTTAAAAAATCAGTTTGCAATATATCTAGTTCCATGAAAGAGTGGACAAATTTGAACTATAAAATTATAGTTCCTTTCTTGGGTCTGTCTCTTTCAGTGTTTAATCTGTGAGGGTCTTTTTTTACTTTCTAACTTTTTATTATGAAAAATTTCAAACATAAACAAATGTAGAAAGAACAGTGTAATTAACCTCCATATAGGTGAGTGTTTCAGGCGGTAAACGGGGCACTGAGGGGTAATCCGGCGTAACCCACGACTGGGTACCAGCGGCGCGCTCCCCTGCCCACCCCCCCACCCCCCGCCACCGTAGCCATGCCTCGCAAAATCGAGGAAATCAAGGACTTTGTGCTCACGGCCAGGCGAAAGGACACCAAATCCGTCAAGATCAAGAAAAATAAGGATAATGTGAAGTTTAAAGCTCAGGGCAGCAGATACCTTTACACCTTGGTCATCATGGACAAGGAGAAGGCAGAGAAACTGAAGCAGTCCCTGCCCCCAGGTTGGCAGTGAAGGAGCTGAAGTGAACCCAGCCCACTGATTTGAACTGAAAGTTTTAAAAATTCTTAGGGAAAAAAAAAATGAACCTCCATATACTTATCACTTGGCTTCAAAAATTATCGTGGCCAATCTTGTTTAATCTACACCACCATCTATTTCCTTTCATTTTATTTTGAAGTAAATCCAAGATTCGCCTATCATTTTATTCATAAATAATTCCATATAAATGTGTCTTTTAAAATGATCTTTGCAGGGAAAGGCAATGGGCCTTCATGCTCAAATGTGCTAACCACAGGAAAGTCTACATTTTGGAATGTCTCCAACTCTGTAGTGATGGCTTCAAAACATCATGAATCCGGACAAGGAGTATATATCAAGTTTCTCTAGAAGTGCTACTCTGGGGGCGCCTGGGTGGCTGAGTCGTTAAGCCTCTGCCTTCGGCTCAGGTCATGATCCCAGGGTCCTAGGATCGAGCCCCTCACTGGGCTCCCTGCTCTGCGGGAAGCCTGCTTCTCCCTCTCCCACTCCCCCTGCTTGTATTCCCTCTCTCGCTGTGTCTCTGTCAAATAAATAAATAAAATCTAAAAAAGAAAAATAAAACAGAAGTGCTACTCTGGCCTGGTCTTTGGTTCAGACTGCTTGGGCTCATTCTCCAGTCTCACCATGTACTAGCCGTGGCCTTGAGCATTACTTAACTTCTGTATGCCTTGATTCTTCATCTGGAAAATGGGTGGAATAACACAACTTACGTCATAGAGCTATTCTGAGGAATAAATGAGCTAATGTACATAAATTTAGTGCTTGGAATAGTGCCTGGCACAGAATAAGCACTGTATGCTGGCCATTTTTAGAACACAAAGGTGCAACAGTTCTTATTAAAGATTAAAAACAAAGGAATGCAATTCTTTCCGTTGAATCAAGAGTGCCAGAGGGGCTGTAAGAAGGAGCCAGTAATGAATTTCTAAGGATCAAGATAAGCAGATAGCAACAGAAAGCCTTAACAGTCCATCTGGGGCTCACAGGGACAGCAATCCAGCTTTACTTTGTAATGACTCTCATTACCCCAAATTTTAAAAACTCAAAGCCAAACAAACAAGTGAAATTTCAGAATTCTGAAAGACGACCAAAAAAAAAAACAACAACTGACTTACATACCTTGGCATCAGCTTCCCAACACTGACGTAACAGCTCAGCAAAACTTCTGGGGCAGCTGCTTGGAATGGTTAATCTCTACCACAGAGAAGGAAAGACAACACAAGGATTTACTCATGAAGGTAAGTAGATACTCACTGAAAGTTCATAAAAGAGTTACATTTAGAGCACAAACAAGTCATTAAATTTTAAGCTTCCATTGATTGATAGATGGCAGATGAGAATTTATGTTTAGGTACATCATATCTCTAAAGAAACTTTTAATACCGTTCTTCCAAAAAGGCATCCCAGTGGATGGAGAAGTCCGGTTCCGCACAACAAATACAATGAAACATAGACTCAAGTCTAAAGGAAACTACAGGAGGAGAAAGGCAAGGCCTAAAACCACAAATCTTTGCACAGGCGGCTATGAAATAGGCACGCAGCCCAGGCAGCTAGGAAAGCAGCTCATCTGTGGCGGTAGGCGTGACACCTCTGGAAACGTCTTTAGCACACACCGTCCCAGAGATCATCTGAAAGAAGTGTGCTTCTTCTCATTGGCCAATAAGAGATTCTGGACATATGACTCATTATGGCTAAAGCACAAGGGCTGGATACAACAAAGATTACACTGTGAGCATCTGTCCTGTGCCAACATTTTACAGAAGTGCTTCTCTAGAACTTGCCATGCCCCTGGAGGCTCTTTAGATATCTATGGAGGCATTTTTGTTTTAAAAACTGGAGAGTTGCACCTGGAGTGGGTCAAGAATGCTGGACATCCTTCACTATGTTGTAAATCCCTAAGTACTCCCTTGCACTCCACCAAACTTCAGATGCCCCATGTGCAATCAAACAATGAGGTTTAATCATTTTTCTGGCTCTAGACTCTCTCTTTGATTTACAATAAACACAAAGTATATTTTGAGCAGATTTAAAATGCAATGAACTAAGAATGCAACTACCAAATAAAATAAATCAAGGGCAGATTGATCTTTGCATTATTCATAACCTTACCAAGATTTTTGGAAAATGTCACCTACAACAGCATTCCTTATGCTGCTGGAATCGTTGATACAATTCAACTCCATTCTGCATTTGTAGCTGTTGAATCCTATTTATCCATAGGTATAAGCTCTGAAACTATTCCATTTTCTCCTCTCCTGCAGTCATGCCTGCGCATTTATACACCGTAATACGTATTTATTTCTTCTGTATACTACGATGAGAGCATTATGTTGACTTTAAAAGTACAATGTGTGTGGGTAGGTTGTACTACATCTGCATGTCATTTCCAGCAAGTAGAGGGAGCATGAAAAGAGTTGTTATCAAGAGAGGCCTGGGTGTGACAGCTGAGAACCACCGCACTAAGAAGTCCACCGCACTAAGAAGTACTAAGATGATTTATTATGCAGTATTGTTTACCAAAGAAGTTTTGCAAATAAAAAACTGAAACTGAACTTAGTTGGATTTGGGGGAGGCTATGCATAACACCAGAAAAAGAGTTGCCCTGGCAAAAAAACAGATGGGGATCTGTATTTCGAATTACAATAACCTTAAAATCAAAATAAACTAAAATATATAAAACCTGAAAGTTTTAAACAAAACAGCCCTTGCCAAATTAAAGGCTATGCTAAACATTTTTTTAACTGATTACATAGAATAGAGGAGATCTGGTAAACTGTACTCTTATTTTACTCTAATGTGAACTGGAAACCTTTTGATGAAGATCAAAAGGAAAATCAGGTGTTTTTTTTTTAAAAATATTTGGCAACTAAGAGAAACAAAGTGATTGCAATTACTCAGCTGAATGTACCCCATGGCAAAGTAATTTCTCATAAAAAGGAACATTTTCAATGTAACTTTTTCACATTTTTCTAAGAACTGAAATGTGACCTGGATGAATATGGATGGATGTTAATCTTTTCTATCATCTTTTCTTACTGAGAAACTTTTTAGCTACCTCATCTGAGACATTATGAAAGAAGACATAATTATTTTAGATCATCTCATATGGTCAAATATCAGTTAAATCTAGACTCAGACACTAATGTAAGGGTTTATTTTGGTTTATTAAAAAGTACTTTAAAAGAAAATCTGAAGTATTTAAGTTCTGTTTACAGAACTGTGGGCATTCCTAATGCATTAAAACATCCCGAAATAACCAGATATTAGCAACAGATTTAGCCGCACTACTTCAAACTTAAATACTTTAAAAGTTCCAAATTTAAAATGAAAATATTTCCCAACCACTAAATTAGGCATGACATTTTTTAAAGAGCATATTCTTTTTCTGCACCATTTTCTTTAAGATGCAAAAAATTACTTTTTGTCAATTATTTTTTATTATCTTTTTTCCAAAATGTAGTCAACGATGCATTGAGGATTTCTGTTAATAGTTTGGGGCACCTATTAAGAATACTTAAGTTAGGTGACTGAAAATGCCCAGGTCATAATCTCAGGGCCAAAAGAGGGAGCCTGCTTAGGATTCTCTCTCTCCCTCTGCCCCTCCCCCCAACTCACGTATATGTGTGCCTGTGCACTCTCTCTAAAGGAAAAAAATTGTTTTGCTACTTAGAACAAAACATATTTTATGAGAATCTAAGTACTTGTAACGATAGAAATTATACTGTCAGAATATTCTGAATGACCACTAATTCAGTTTTATAGAAATTACAAAGACAAACATACATGTCTATAAAAATTACAAAATTTATTAGTAATACCCTCCTAATTTCATGACTTCTGTAAGGGTTCAGTCTTTAACAGTGCTTTATGTATCTAGTTTTAATAGGATTTAATATTAGGAAAAATTATTGTTTGAAGGCCTTATTTCATTATTAAGCATTTAGAAGCAAACACCTTCAGATATTTTTAGAACGTATTGATCTTCCTGTAGATCCAAAAGCAATCTAAATGGTGAAACTGAATAAGGTCTAGAGTCTAGTTAAGAGTAATGAATCAATGTCAACTTTCTGGTTTGGGTGTTGGCCTATACCTGTATCTCACCAGTGGGGGAAGCTGGATGAAGGATACACAGAATCCTTTCTAATATTGTTGCAAATTCCTGTTAGTCTATAATTATTTCAAAATAAAAAGTTAAAAAGAAAAGGTAACTCTAATATTTGGATATAGGTGCATTCTAGGGTGACTGGCTTACATTTAAAATGCCTCCCTAGGTTTAAACACATCATTCTTTATTTAAATGAGGCCTGTTAAAAAAAAAAAATACAGCTTGTTCTTTTCAACTCAAGAACCCAAGGTATTCCAAAGTAAAAATAAATGAAATAATTGGAAGTTGGAAGAATTTTGTAAATTATTTTTAAGTCAAAGTCTCAATTTTATTATGAAATGAAATAAATCCTTGGCCATTTTTTCCAAGTTTTTATTTAAATTCCAGTTAATATACAGCGTAATATTAGTTTCAAGTGTACAATGTAGTGATTCAACACTTCCATATACCACCCCGTGCTCATCAGAACAAGGGCCCTCCTTACTACTCATCATCCCTTTAGCTCATCCCCCACCCACCTCCCCTCTAGCAACCCCTTCAGTTTGTTCTATATAGTTTAATTCTTTTAATGTTATGTCAACAGAATTTGTTCTGGTAATATGTGTCTACATTTATGAGATGAAATGAAGACTCCTTTGTGAATAATGACAATGGAAAGTACAGTTAAACTTAATTTCCATATTTTTGACAAATATTGTGCAGAGTGAGAGTAGACAGGTAAGTAGCCTTCAATACCCAATTTTCCTTAAGTTCAGTAGAAAGTTGAGAAAACTTGTTTCACCATGTGGGGTTCCTTGAACTTGCTATTCTGCGTACAGAACGGGAGGTATCTGAGTGGTCTCCATCAGTTATTAGCCGACTATCAATCAGGTCACACCATGGATAAAACAGTACGTTCTACTCTAGGGAATCCCTGAGGAACCGGGGGGGGCGGGGGGGCTGACAGCCTCGTCTGGTACATGTTCAGGAAGTTCTCAAGGTTATTTATGGGTGATTCCAGCCCTCAAGCCAGCTATCCAAAGGCAGCTTCTAAATTCATTTTTCTTGTCTGCTTTAATCATCCTTGATGGAGACTCATGTTTTGAAAGTGCTTTAGATGCACACCTCTTCTGCCATCCTTTAGATGAAATATTATTTTAAAATATTGTTTTTTCTTACACGTATTTGGAGGGTCCAGTCAGCTTTTAAAACACTTTCTTCTAATTTTTCTTGGAACAATGTAGAGGGAAAAAAGTTACATTGAGTGTTCCACTCCAAAGTCAACATTAGGTCAATCATTTCCTTCACTCTCATTTGTAAACCCAGAAGCAAACATCTAATCACCTCACTGGCAAGAGGAATAGAACAGAGACAAGCGGGTGCTCGTATCATGAAAATACCAGTTATCCTGGGTACAAGGGTCTGATTTAATAGCACACCGGGAATAACCAGGACATTTAATTAAAACAGAACAGCTCCTGTGAAACACTGAGCAAGACACATTCTTGAATATAACTCCTTCTGCTTTTTCTTAAATTGGCAGCTCTCTCCCATCAAGTTCAGCTATCACGAACATTTCATCTGTTCTCAATAGCTCAGGAGGACAAATTAATAAGGTAGCGGGATTATGTGATCTAAACTATGGAAACTTGGTTTCTCTTAGTCAGTAGCAGCTGTTTGGTTAATCTAGTCTGTTCCTGCACTCACATGGGGAGCAGATCAATCTAATTCTTTCATAGCATTAAAAAGGGCAGATCTCCGCGTATTCACCTTTTTGCAAATTATTTTATCCTCAGGTTGCACTCTTACCTTCTGCGGAGGGCACAGATCAGATCTGGAAATGAAGCTCTGTGAAATAAGGTTGTTTTGCATTGCAAAGACAACTGCGTGCTTCCATTACCGGATCTAAGTTCTCATAGTACCTTGATACTGGATGCTTCATCCTTATGCTGAGGATTTCCATGCCTGTGCATTTCAGTCACAATTTTAAGCCTTTCAAAATGTAGTTGCTCTCTTTGATATGAATGTACCACGTTCTCTGATGTAGGCTCATAGGTCCAACTAACTGAAAGCCTCAATTTGTGGGAAGAAGAAAAGCGAGGCTGGGGACACAGCACAAACGGTGTTTACGCCACTGAAGTTCTTTTGAAATGGAAAGGCTCTGCATGAAGACGGGAACAGTTATGCCACTGCCTCGCCAATTCCAGTGAGGAGCTCATCTTCAATGTAGTGTTCAACGTAGGTGGCAAAACTGTAATTTTTCCCTTTTTTGAAACTATTTTTTCTTCTTTTATTTTTGAAATTCTCATCTAAGCGACAGTTTCTTGTACTATAGTGACTCCTGCTGGGAGAGGTAAGTTGAAGTAGCTGAAGGTCTCTTACAGATATATCAACTCCCGGCCAGTAAAAAAGATGTCCTAAACGCAGGAGATGGAGTTAAACTGTTCCCCTACCTTGGACGCAATGGCTTCTTTCATCACTAAGAACAAACCCCTAGGTTTTACAATTGAGACTGAGAAACTAGTACAGTACTTGTACAATTTTTGATCTACAGCATCACGACGTGAAGCTGCAACAATTAGATGTAAAGGGTCCATTCATGAGGAATAACATCACTTTGACCCTTTGTGTTAGCTCCTACTGCTAATCTTTCCATAAGCGTGAACTTACTTTCAATTTGAAGAAGATGAAAAAGTCTTTTGCAAAACCCCAATACTGTTTTCTGATCTATGTACCTGAATGGAGAATCGTAGTCTTACCTCGTTTTTTTCCACTACAAGCCAAGCTACTTGTAATCCTTCCAAACCTTTAAAGGGGACCTCCCTTGTTAGCATCTCCCAGAGAACCTGGAACAAAAAGAAAATGGAATTTTTATTCTTGTACTTTGTATTTTTGGTATTTTACTGAAACTTTATCTAACACTTAACTGTATCCAATTACCAGACAAAACCAACCCCACCTGTAGAAACTTGGACAAAACATATATTCATGCATAGGACTTCTTCCAAATATTACACACACACACACACACACACACACACACACGCACGCACACATACATTCATTTTTTGTTCATTTTTATAAAGAAAAAAACTAGTTTAGAAATCAGAACATTTAGAGCCAGACTTATGAAACCAGTGGGCCTACATAATTTATCTTGTAAGTTACTAGAATTCTCACAGATTCCCACAAATTAGGTTTTATATTTTGTTAGTCAAACTGCTCCTACCTTCAATCACCAATAAATTTCTCTATAAGATAATAACTGGGAATTCAACCGTATTTTTAAAGGATCAGTAATGGTCTGATAAAAAATATTGAGCCCTAAATCCGAATCACTGGCTAAACCATTCACCCCATAATGGTAGGTACTTGCAGAACTGTAACATTTAAATTTTGTTTTGGAGGAAGCTCTCTCAAAATGAGTTAGTCTAAGGGAGTCATTTTCTTCCACCTATAACATAATTTACTATCTGTTCTAAAATATAATAAACACTTTATGTTCATATATATAGGCTAGGTGTGTGTGTGGGGGGGGAATGTATGTGTGTGTTCATCTCTCTGCAATCCTTGAGATCAGCACAATTAATAAATCTGCATGCCCAAAGAAAGCAAACTGATGCTAGGAATGCTGAAAACAGCCAATGATTTGGGTTTCATTTAAAATACTAAGTAATGGAGATTTTTACATTCAGGTAACTTTCTCGATTTATACAAATGGGCATCAAAATCTGAGTCTACCAATATTTTCTGAAGTGCAAAAACAATTATAATTTTATCAACAATCATAACAACGACTATCATTTACTGAGTGATTATGTTCCAGATACTTTGTTAAACTCTTTACAAGTGTTGTCATGATTAATATCAATCCCAGCGAATAGCTATGATCCTCATTTTATAGATGAGGAAACTAAGGCTTCAGAAAGTTAAATAAACTTGCCCATAGACGCTGTTATCAAGTGGCAGAGCAAGAATATGAACTTGCTGCCTCACCCTAATGGTCAAGCTCTTAACCTGACGTAAGTCTAGAGAAGGGAGGCTGCAGTGAGAGAGAACGTGATGTGCCATATTTCAGGTGTGGAGCCATGGCAGAGGTGAGAAGCAAATGAATTCAGCAGTTTTGATTTAGATTACTCTTGTTCTAAAAAAAAAAAACAACCCATTTCTAAATAAGAATGTAGATTGAGAACATGTACTCTATTCAAGCAGGTCCTACAAACCTTTAACTCTGTATCCACTGTTTCCTTAGCCAGTGCTCAGTCATATTCGAATCAGAACATGCTAAATGAACTCTGGCTAATTAGCAGGAAAATCAGGGAAATTGGCAGATGCTGCTCAAGCAGGAGAAAAAAAATTCACCGAAGCCTCTTTGGGCTTTTAATCAAGTGTGTAAGGTACTTCTTTAGAAGAGCTACTGAATAATTCTATTTGAGTCCCAGAAGTGATTAGGAAAAGGTAAGGGGCATCCCAGAAGGGGATGATTCTAGCAAGCACTATAAGTAAAGGCAGCGTTTGAGGACCAGAACAGGTATGCAATCACCCCTGAGACCCTGCCTGCACAGGGGAGAGGGATGGAGCAGCGAGAGGGCTGAGCAGGAAATGAAGCCCCCTCCATTGCACCCAATTACCACTCCCCTGGTGCTGAGGTTGGGGAGGGAGAGGGGTATGCAGAGCAAACAAAGTGAGGAATTTGGCCTTCCTAAGGAGAAAGGGAACAGTGACTCAGCCTCAAATAAATCAAATGCTCCAGACCCCAAAATGTCCAGGGAGGTGGCCTCCAGCACCGCCCCCCCCCCCCCCACACACTTTCTGACCCGGGCAAGCACGCACAACCCACTGCGCAGGCGCACACACAAAGGCTGCCTGGGTTTTACGAGGTAAAATGCAAAACCAAGAGCTTGGGAAGTGATAGACAAAAAGATTTATGTCATTCTTTATTCTCAAATATTCAGTTGGAAAATATCCCAAATCTACTAAGGTCTGAGTTCTGTTTCCCTGGAAAAACAAGAGTTTCGTTTTAGTCCGTGTGTGGGTCTCGGCCGAGCTGCCACAGCTGAGGGGCCGCGTGCGGGCGGCGCACGTGCGGGGCGCGGGGTGCGGACGCGGCACAGGCGCCGCTGGGGCCCAAGTGAAGTCCCAGCGTAAGCGCAGCGCCAGCGCGCGCCGAGTCCCCGCTACCGATCCCGCAGGTGCGGGAATGTGGCACAAAGCAGGCGGCATGAGACAGGACAACAGCGGTTTCTGCACTAAACACAATGGCACAAGGCACAACACAGTCCTTTGTGGAGGAAGTCATGTGAAGGTCTAAAAATATATTAAACTAGGCCTGAAAACATCAGTGACAGGGATGCAGGCCAAACATTGTGATCTTTCCCCTTAAAAATACTTTCCAACTCATTCTATCTTGAGACGTATTTACGTCTAAACTGTGCTCACAAGGAAAAATTTCTATTCTCAGTTTGCAGAGAAACTTGGACAAGGCTGTGTACTTTTCTTGCCCTTTCTTTTACAAACAATGGCAAGCCATTACCTGAGCCCGGCTTGTTCTGGAACAGGGCTCACACACAAGCCACACACGGATGCTCACTCTTAAGCCACTCTCTTCAAACCGTGGTTCTGGCTCAGAAGCTTCTGGGAAGGTAATCCTTTCTGCATTGTCATTAGGACAGCTTTGTTTTTAAAGAGTGGCTAGGCCTTGTGCTCTCAGAAGGCTTGTTCTGTCAATGATTTTTGCTTTCCTTGAGTCTTTTCTTTTTTGTGGGTAAGACACTAAACACTGCGCTGGTTCCGTCCTTCAAGAGAGATCACCCTAAAGGGGTAGCACAATCTCCTCTCTTGTAAAATGGAGAGAAACAACTGCCTGCCCAGCAAAGTTTATCAGTTTAGAAGCAAGGATCACAAGATCCACTTCTGGCATTCACAGCACATTTATTTTAAGGCTGGCCAAGGCTGGTCAGTCTTGCCATGAGTTAAGAAGCAACACAGGTTTATCAAGTTGCAGGGGCGAGGGACTTCAATACCAGGGGCTAAATTCTTACAGCAAGTCTGAAAAAATAGAAAAATGAAAAGCAAAAATATATTAGGTATTTTTTTTGTGTTTTTTTTGGGGGGGTGGGTTTCAAAAAAGGACCACTCTTTTTTAGGGTCTTATTCATCTGCTAGTGAGAAAGAGAGAGTGAGAGAGAGAGAAAGAGAGAGAGAGAGTGTGTGTGTGTGTCTGTGTGTAGGCACAATGAACAGAATGGACCCTTCATGAACTATGGGATGTTTTATGCCAAGAGATACTGTACTGACAAATGGTCCTGGCTACTTACCTATTATTGAAAGGACATTAAAAATTCTAAATAACCACATTGCTTTCCCAGATGAGTATTATTTTCAGTCTTTGGACAACAAAGTTCTAAAACTAACATGCCCCTACCTTAACAACCATTCTCTCCTGCTAATCTTTTAGGTAATACCTACTTTGACCATGCAATGCTTTCTGTATTTTTCAAAAATTCGTGATTGTTTAAAGAAAAAGCTCTGGAAAGCATGCCTTGTACTATTTCTTTCACTTAAATGGTGTTTATCTAGAACATAATGGGAAGGGGTCAGTATTAAATAAAATCTTGAATTCTCATTTATAATTCAACTGGTTTATGTGCAACTTTCTATATAGGGCTTTTTTTTTTTAAAGATTTTATTTATTTATTTGACAGAGAGACACAGCAACAGAGGGAACACAAGCAGGGGCAAAGGGAGAGGGAGAAGCAGGCTTCCTGCGGAGCAGGGAGCCCGATGCGGGGCTCGATCCCAGGACCCTGGGAGAACGACCTCAGCCGAAGGCAGACACTTAATGACTGAGCCACCCAGGTGTCCCTATGTGCAACTTTCTGAGTGAAACTCTGTTGATACAGCTATGGGTTGAGCATAACCAGAATTCCAAGTAAACCCTTCTCTTTAAGATACTGTTTTAAAACAAACAGAGTCACTGGAAAGGCATTTTTGTTTCCACCAGTCAAAAGAAGCCTCTAACATAACCGCAGAAGCAGGTGACTGGGGCGGACAGGTCCCACACGGCAGCATCCAGTGTGTAAATACCGAATGACACTGCAAATGTTCAGTGAGTGGCTATCGAGTTTGTGACAGTAAGTGAAACTACTTGATGGAATGATTTGTTAAGCATTTGTTAAATCCCTCAGAACAGAACGAAGGGTCGGTAAACAAGTCCAGAGAAAACCTCATTCACCAACAGAAATGTTCAGGCCCATCTACTAAGAGGTTGTGCACACTCGAAAGAAAAGCTTCTTAATAATGTAAACAACATTTGCAGCCTTGGAAAGGTTGATTCAAACTATGTTTAACATGAGGGGGTCAATGAGGAATGAGTGAAAGGGATTTAAAAAGATACAGGAAACATGGAAGTCACTAATATCTTTGATAGTTTGCCTGTGAAAATGAATTGGTCCTTGGTTACTGGGACTGAGATTCTACTCTGGTTCAGGAAACCCAGTGACGCCCCTGGTTTGGTAAGGTTCAGGAAGGAAGCAGTGTGAGGTTTGTTTTCATAAGTGAGATAATCCTGAAAGCAAAAGTTCACTCTATCTGGAACCCATAGTTGTCTTTCAGATCAAACATTTCTGGGATAGGGAAAGTCCAAGACTTGGGGAGAATTTTCAAAGTACAAATGCTACACCAGAGCTTGGGGAGTGCTACTAAAATGAGCCTCTAAAGTCTTCTAGTTCACATGCAAAAATAATTTAAAAACTATAACCGCCTAAATATGTGTGTGTGTATCTAAATGCACAGGCAAGTGAGGATGTGAGAAGTGTGGTCTCTTGCTGACTCACTGTGACCCACTCCGGCCCTGAGGCTTCCTTTCCCTCCCTCAGGCTCCACACAACTTTTTCTGTGGACTGAGCCCCGTTGTGGATGGAGTGCATAGTGGTTTTACCATTTGTAAAGGGTTGTAAAAAGCAAAAGAATACACAGCGGGGACTCCTAGTGAGCCTCAAATTCTCAAATATTTACTCTCTGGTCCTTTACAGAAAAAGTTTGCTGGTTCCTGTTCCACAGGATAGAACACTGGTCCCAATGCGCAGGCAAAGTCCAATTTACATTACCCGAAGTTGGTGTCTAACACCGTGCCTGACACGATAAACACATTGTTGCTTAAAAATGAAGGAACATAACTTCCTAAGAGAAAACATCTCACTAAAGTCTGAAATTGCAACAAATTCCCCCATTTTCAGACCTCCCCAGCAGGTGATTGGTAGGATGGTCAGAATGTAGTAACTTTTGACATAGGGAACCAGTTTTAGAATCCAGTCTCTTCAGGAACTTATGTTTCTTCCTCATCTTTCAATGAGACTTATTTGATCGCTGTCTATAGTAGTTTATAGCCTTCAGTCTTAGAAATACCCAGAATTAAGGGAAATGAGATATTTAGCCTGAAGCTACTGTTGTCTTCCAACCTTTAAAATTCTAGCCTTTTGGGGCGCGTGGGTGGTTCAGTCATTAAGCCTCTGCCTTCGGCTCAGGTCATGGTCCCAGGGTCCTGGGATCGAGCCCCACATCGGGCTCCCTGCTCAGTGGGAAGCCTGCTTCTCCCTCTCCCACTCCCCCTGCTTGTGTTCCCTCTCTTGCTGTGTATCTCTCTGTCAAATAAATAAATAAAATCTTTAAAAAAATAAATAAATAAATAAAATTCTAGCCTTTTGCTAAAAGCACGTATCTCATTCTTGTAATGACTTTTTCCAATAGCCAATAAAATTCATCTCTATTATATTAAATTAATTTGGTAGGGCGCCTGGGTGGCTCAGTCAGTTAAGCATCTGTCTTCAGCTCAGGTCATGATCCCAGGGTCCTGGGATCGAGCCCCAAGTAGGGTTCCCTGCTCAGCGGAGGGCCTGCTTCTCCCTCCGCCTGCCACTCCCCCTGTTTGTGCTCTCTCTCTCTCTCTAATAAAATCTTTAAAAAAATAATTAATTTGGTACACATAAGATATATTATAATTTAGAAAAAGTTTGCCAAAGAAAACAAGCCCAAGACTTAAGTAATGAAGCCAGCAGTAAATCCTGAGAGGCTGATGGCCTCTAGAGAATCAGGAATACATGTGACAATGCAGGTCTCCTCTTGGGCCATCAGCTGTCACTTTCAGTAGAAACCACAGAAGTCCGGAAAGAGGAGGCATGGGGGTTTGGGCCAAAATCAGTCTGCTCCTTTTCCTGTTATTATGAAAATATCCTTTTAAGAGTAATAATATAAATATAGAGGTAGTATGATTGAGAGATGAGACCCGAAGAGAAGGAGTGTCAAATACTACTTTGGACTTTTTAAAAGATACACAGTATTTTTAAGGATAAAAAACAACAAATAAATTCCTTCTACCACCAAAGAACCACCGTGCCCTTCTTCCCCTCCCACCCTACTGTTCCCCCATTCCACTTACTTCTTTCCCTCTGCTTATTCCTCGAGAATGATCCACCTCAAAACCCTTCCTCCAGAAGCTTCTGCTCCTTAAGGGAGTCTTTCCTGTGGCTCCATTCCCTGAGCATCCCCACCCCCACATTATCCTGTTTCCCTCTGTGCTGCTCTGTTGTGATTTTTACATACCTTAGAGTTATGCCTCAGAGAGTCACACTACTTTGTAAGACTGGCAGCAGGCTTGGACAAGGCCATAAAAGCTAAGTACATTTTCTTCTGTACTCTCCGGAAACTCACTAATCATTTTAATAGTTGACATTCAAAAATCTCCTGTAATTCACTCATGAGGCAGATCTAGTGTGTTTTGAGCAACTTACTACAATGAAGTCCTGTTCCAGATGACCCACGTTTCCACTGACTTAACACAGACACTCCACAGTCGTGCGTCCAGCCCAGGAAAGCACTCTCCACATAAGTGCATCAGGCCCGGCATTATTTTAGGTTCCATCTAATTGCTCTTTGGAAGTAGCATTGGTTTCTTCTCAACACAGGACAAAATAACTCAGATGCAGAAAAGTGATCAAAATGAACATTCTGGCAATTAGGAAGTGTTCTGTCTGTGGCCATTGCTCTAGGCATTCCACGGGAAACAGCATCGTTGTCTTAAAATTGTGTTAAATTGCTGTATCCCACTCCTGGAGGTGTTTGCTTTTTTAGATTTCCCTGAGCAACAAAAAAAAATTAGAAATGAACTCACCACACCATAGGAATATGTGTCACAAGTTTCAGACACAGGGAGACTTTGGATAACTTCTGGGGCCATCCATGGGAAAGTTCCAACCAAGGACATGTGTGTTGTATGGTTATGGAACCGAGAGGCACCAAAATCGCATATCTGAGAAAAGAAAACAAGTATCAACCTTCAGCCACTGATTAATAAAAGAATTATCTGTCACAAAAACTTACATCTGAAGTTAACAAATACTTTTGAAAAAAATTAAAAGAAGGAGTCCTACCTTTAATACCCCATCAGCAGCTATAACAACTAAAAAAAAAAAAAAGGAAAAAATTATGACAATCATCTAATTTATTTGAGTCATCTTACACTGAAAAAAACCCATAAATTTCTACTTCTGTCTTCCATATGGCATATGAAAGGTAAAACTGAAGTATTTACTGCATTGAAGCTTTTGAAACAAGAACAAAAAACTAATTCCATGAAGTACTGACTAAAGGCTTTCGAAACATTTGTTTAAACCAAATGTAGTACTAAGGTCCAGTAAAAATGACATAGGTTAGTAGCAGTAAAGAGAACCAAAATTTTTTTAAAGATTTTATTGATTTATTTAAGAGAGAGAAAGAGAGTGCTAGTGACCTCCTCAGTACCCCACGTCGGGCTCCCTGCTCAGCAGATAGTCTGCTTCTCCCTCTGTCCCTTCCCCATGCTCATGCTCTCTCTCTCTCTTTCCCCATGCACGAGCCCGCCATGGGACTGACCCTGGGATCATGACCTGACTGGCAGATGCTTAACTGACTGAGTCACCCAGGCACCCCAAGAACCAAAGTTTTTACTTGGGTTCTGCCACTATACTGCCAGCACGGTACTGAGGAGGTCACTAGCAATTACTACTTCCTGGTATGTATCTTTTCCTCTCAACTGAAGAGTAATTTTCTTGTAGGCAGAGACAACATTCATTCATTCACTTATTCATACATTCACTCACTTAACAAATATTTGCCAAGTACCTGTTATGGGCGAGGCAATGTAACATGTTCTGGAAGAGGAAGGTGAGCAAGACTGGCTTTTCTCTGCTCCTGTGGAGCTTACAGTCTCATGGGAGAGACACTGAAACCAATGTCTATAGTCAAGTGGGACAACACCTAAAGCTAATATAATACTTTGTTAATTATACTGGAATTAACATTTAAAAAATTTTTTAAATATATAATTATGTGGGATAAATTCTATGATGAGAGACACAGAGATTGCCTTGGAATCAAAGAGCAGGGGTATCTCAGTCTAAGGAGGTCAGCAGGAGTTTTCTGGAAGAAATGGTGCTCACACGAAGACCTGAAGAACAAGCTGGGACTAACCAGACAGAGAAGCACTATGGGAGTAAAGCATTTTTTAGGCAGAAAAAAGACCCTTGCAGAAGGTCAGGAGCAGAGGGAAACACAGGCAATTTTGCAAGGCAGGTGCCTGGTCCAGGAGGGCCTTTGTGAAAAATGGAAATCCAATGAACAATTTTAAGCAGAGAAATGAAATGGTCAAATGTGCAGAGGGGAGAGCATATGAGAGAACAGAACTGGAGGCAAGGAGATCACTGTGCACCCAAGTGGCTGTAGTCCAAAAGGACAAAAGGAAGCCCAGACAAAGGGCTATGGCACAGAACAGGAGAGGGAGACCAAGTCAAGAAACATTCAGGAGGCCAAATCAGGGGCGCCTGGGTGGCTCTGTTGGTTGAGCGCTGGATTCTTGGTTTTGGCTTTGGCTCAGGTTGTGATTTCACGGGTTATGGGAGCTCTGCGTTGGACTCCACCCTCAGTGGGAAGTCTGCCTCCCCTCTCCCTCTGCCCCTCCCCCTGCTCACATACTGTATCTCTCTAAAATAAATAAAATCTTTTTTTTAAAAATGGGGGGGCGCCTGGGTGGCTCAGTCAGTTAAGTGGCTGCCTTTGGCTCAGGTCATGATCCCAGGGTCTTGGGATCGAGACCCACATCGGGCTCCCTGCTCAGTGGGGCGTCTTCTTCTCCCTCTCCCCCTCCTGTTGCTTATGCTCCCTCACTGGAACACTCTCTCTCAAATAAATGAATAAAATCTTAAAAAAAGAAAGAAAGAAAGAGGAAGAAAGGAAGAAAGGAAGAAAGAAAGAGAGAAAGAGAGAAAGAAAAAGAAAGAAAAGAAAAGAAAAGAAAAGAAAAGGAAAGGAAAAGAAAAGAAAAGAAAAGAAAAGAAAAGAAAAGAAAAGAAAAGAAAAGAAAAGAAAAGAAAAGAAAAGAAAGATAGATCTAGGAGGCCAAATCAACTGGACTTAAGCAGTGGGGGGAAGACTCAAGGATGAAATCAAGTAACGAGGCAATACAGCATAATGGTTAGAACAAGATCTCTGCAATCAAACTGTTCCTTTTTATCTCATTTCTGGCTTAGGCAACTGGTATTGCCATTCATGGAGAAAAGGAATAGAGACATAACTTTTGGGGGGCAGAGACGAAATGAAAAGATCAATGGGGACATGATATATTTTGGGGTCCTACAAATATCTATGTGGCCTCTCCCAATAAGCAGACAGACACGTGGTTCTGCAGCTGCCCTCTCTCTGGGAGTGCTAATATGCAGATGGGGCTTTTATGGGAGTGGGTGACTAAGAGAAGAGGCGAGGAGACCCAAGGTAGACCTTGAAGAACTGTTCTGGCATTTCTTTCCTTTTTTTTTAAATTAAATATTTTATTCATTTATATTAGAGAGAGTGAATGAGCAAGCAGGGGAAGAGGCAGAGGGGGAGAGGCAGAGGGAAAGAGAATCTCAAGCAGACTCCGCACCGAGCGCGGAGCCTGATATAGGGTTCCATCTCACAAGCTTGAGATCATGACCCCAGCCGAAATCAAGACTTGGAAGCAACTGACTGAGCCACCCAGGTGCCCGCTGGCATTTCTTTTGTAAGCCACATAGCGCCCTGAACACAGTAGCTGATCAATTCTTACTGAGCTACTACTAATGACCTTGGTAAGTGGGAAAAATAGACTCTTTGCATGAAATAGCCTAAGGGTAAATGTGATACTATATATAAACTACCAATTTTTTCAAATAAAGATAGAAATTCTGTTAATACCATATTCAGTTACTTTTCAAAAATACCTCTACTTTTTTTTCTCATTATAAGATTAATAAGTGCTTCATTAAAAAAGAACCTAACATAAAAATGTATAACATAGAAAATAAGAGTCTTGTTATTCCGTTTCAGAGCAAAAAAAAAAATTGCTAAAAGTTAGGTCAATATTTTTTCAATGTGTACGTGTTTTCCCATCAAGTAACTGCACAAATTGTAATTTGTAAAAATCCGGACACTCTCCATTGTTACTTAGTTTTCATAATGAGAGCATGGATAAATCTGTAACTTAATCATTCTCATCCCATGAGATATTCAAGATATTCTGATAAAACATTTAAAAAAGAGAAGTCAAATAACTTGTGTGGACTGAAATTCTGAGCATGAACTAAAAATCTATAGTCATAAGACTCTGATACTTCCTACTAGATTCTAGATTATTTCCCAACAACTTCCTATTAGCCAACGCATCTCAAAAGTGTTTAGCTCCAGGAAGTTTATGTCTATGAAGAGCCAAAGGATAAGTGATGACCTAGACAAAGGAGAGAACAGTCAGCCCCAGTTGCCAGGCAGGGTCGAGCTGGTGGTCCAACCCGGACGACTGATGAGTGGCAGCCACCAAGAACTTCCCTTTCTCCACCCCACAGACCTCACGGTCCCAGAAGCCCAGCAAGGACAGCTGGCCGGTCCCCTGCTTCTCTTCCTCCACTTACCATGACCACCCACTGCAAGGATCACACTCTTAGCATGTACCCATTTTAACTGCAGTGATTGAAAGATTTAAAAAAAAAAAATAAGTAGTTCTCTTCCTCCTTACTTAGAAGAATTACTTAGAAAGCATGTAAATAAGTAAAACATGTAAATAAATTGACAGCAAGATTTTTTTTTTTTTTAAGTGGCAAGTTCTAACATTTACTTTAGCTAGTGTGGGCCAGCTAAATAATCCCACTCACTGCCTTTGTCCATTAACTTCCAAGTGACACAATAGAAAAAGCATTCTGTTACCTCCCTACTGAAAAGTAATAATGTCTAATCCTGCGAGACATTTTAAAATGCTCACTTTCTAAATTAAAAAATATAAGATCATAAATAAACTTTAGAGAGTACAGAAGAAGAGAAAGAAGAAAAAGAAAGCCTTTGCTTTCCAAACTCTGAAATGTTTTGATCATTTTTGGGCACAACGCCAGGTAAAATGACGGACATAAAAAGTTTACACCAAATAATTCAGAAGTAAAAAGAACAAAACTCAAAACTGCTAGTACAGAGAACCATCTAAAAATAGGAGACTAGAAGTATATGACTACATGTTTTGATCTAGCAATACCTCTTCTAGAAAGTGATTCTAGAGAAATAATTAAAGATGTGTTAAAAATTTTTGCTGAGAAATATCAAGCTCAACATTTTTTATCATAGAAAAAAATGTAAGTAACCCAAATGTCCACATTCTGTGCTACTGATACAATGGAATACTATGCAGCTCCTTGAAATAACAAAGAATTCTGATATTTATTAACAATGGAAAGATTTTCATGGTATCAGTGATGAGTCAAAACATCAGGGTACAAAAGATATGAAAAACATGAGCCTATTTCTATAACAAGGTGTATGTATTTCATAATAAAATAAGTAAAATAAAAACATAGGACTACATTACCATTTCGTGACTTGAGATCTCTGTGAATCACCTTGACAGGAGCCTCCATATGTAAATAGTGCATTCCTTTTCATACAAGAAGGAAGAAAGGCTTTTAATATCATTTTCCAACATTGCATTAGTATTAACTTTCTATTTTAAAACATCAGGACTACCTTTCATATTTTTGCAAAGGATTCAGTAGCAGAAACTAAATTCGTGTGTTCTGTTCTTATATGATTGATAAAATTGAGACAGGATACGTCTACATTAGGAAAATTTATATGCTAAGGAAAATTCATGTGCTTTAATCTCTTAGAAGTTAGAATTTGATTGTGGATAAAGTTATTACAGTACTTAATAAGGACACCTTTTCTTGAGTCTGCACAAAAACAGTGCAGTTAACAACTGGAAGAAGTGCCCCAATGACTAAGGTATTCCACTACCAGCTGCATTCTAGATCTGCCAAAGTTCTGACCAAGGTTTTCAGCTTTCATTAGGATGTCTGCAGCTACCCAGTTGCAGCCTGGTTTATTTTCTCAGTACTCATTCCAGTAAGACCTTGGGAGAGGTGGAGGTGGGAGGGAACTGGTTGGATTCATAAGTTGTGGTTGGTAAAGGACTTTATGATCCTCAGAAAAATTTACAGTAGTTACAAAATAGTCTCTTTACAAGGATGAATCTTTGGGATAATCTATATTTAAATGCACTCCAAAATTCTCTCCAACATATTGAGAATGTACATCAAGTTACTTCAGTAAATTGAATGTATATATAGTTTTATTATTTTGAATAAAATATTATATTTTAAAATTATACTTTAAAAGACATATTTCATAGTGATCCTCTTAGTAGTATTTGACTCTTTTTCTGTATTTATGTATTGTATACCCCCTCAGAATAAAGCAAAGGAACATTTTTCTATTGAGATATACTATTTCCTTTCCCTTTACTTCTCAAGTTGTCTTTTCTAAATAATGGAAGAAACAGCCTCCCCACTGCCACAACCAAACAAGCTCCTTCTGTTAATGAACTAGCCATTACATGTAATAAGTAGGCTTTGGTTCTTTTTCTGAGCATATGGAAAATTTCAATTTTATAAAGGCTAATTTTTTTAAGTAATCTATTTTTTTCCACCATTCTGATTCTTAGATATTGAAGGTCCTGTAAGAACAAAGAAAATTAAAAAATTTAAACTCCTGAGATACAAAGACATGACGGAAAAGAGTCCCGTTTACAAAAGTATCACTAATTTTAGCAATCTTAAACAAGACATAGCTAGAATACAGGAGAGCATTCTTCTAACACAAAGTTCTACATACTACACACTGAAGATTCAACAGCTACAACTTGGATAACTTTTAATAACTTCTAGGACTGAATTTCATAATTACCTCTTTCTTGCTTAAGAACTAAATTCAGGTAGAATCTGTTTAATTACCATTAGAGGCAGGGCTAGATAGGGTCTACACTGGCTGACAAGTAAAGATTTCCAAAAACAACACTCAGGTACTAAAGCTTTAAACAGAGGCATTTTCTTCCTTATGGCAGATACTATGAGAAAAAAATACTGTAAGTTATTTGTGTATAATGTATAGTATGCTTTTATATTTAGTGTGCATAAACACAGTAGTAATCACAATCATAGAAAAGTCTGTTTGTTTTTATAGAGCCATCCATAATTCTGCCTTATTTTTATTGCAAACAATGAAGAAGGCTAAAAAAAACCCCCACCATCATCAGTTTTAAGATTCACAGCTCCTAAAATAAAAGATTTGACTGGTGTCATTCGGGGGAGATGGGGAATCAGTGAGGACCCATCTGAGACTGGATCCCGGTGCACCTGCTTGAACTGTTCCGCTTATACACTGGGGAGGGACTCACAAGACTTTCAGATGTACCTGCTGGTCCGCCCTCCACTTTCCTTTCTACCCAGAAAGGGGAAGCGCTTTTTTTTTTCCTTTTTCTTTTTTTTGTTTTTGTTTTTGTTTTTGACTTTGAGGAGGTATTCTCTCGGCAGTGATGTTAAGCAATGCCTACTTCAAAATGCATGAATCAACTCTTATTTGAAATGAATTATTCATTCTTTGATTTCTTAACATCTCGTTGCTCCAGTGTCTTCCATCATGGTCAAACTGAAAGGTGCAGAGCTGAATGTGACACAGAATCAACAAAAATCAAGGCTTCCTACTTCATCTCCGAGTTCTGTGCACAGCTCTGCCACAGAGAGTTGAAGTCATTCTGAAAGCACTGATTTCTTCTTCCTTTTATAGGCCATTTTAAATAGTGTTACTCGTGACTATAAATAAGTAAGTCTCTTCTCTGCCTCACTCTTCTCACCTGGGGCCACATTCGAACCTGCCTCTCAGGGCAATTTCGCAGCCACAAGAAGGTGATTTTATTGCGCTGCAGTTGGACACACAGTCCCCTGCCCTCTCTCTCACCCCCCCCCCCCCCCCCCCCCCCCCCCGTTTACCTGGAGTTCCAGTCTGCTACTTCATTAGCCCTGTTCTTTCTCTTCTTTGTCCTTCTGACAGAGTGCCAGAGGGCTTGAGCGAGCCCAGGAATAACTGAGCTGATCTGGAGCCAAGGGACTTGCCCCTCAGACAGGGACTGCAATGGGGAAGGGCAGGGAGGGACAAGGTTTACAGGCCCAGGCCAGGCCGGAGGAGGGGAGTGCCAAGGAAGCTTCCAGAGCAGCGTGTGCACAGCAGGAAGCAGAGTGACTGATGTCAGTTGATTTGTTTGCTGTCTATCTATCCTAAGTGCCATTAAGTAATAACATGGGTGTAATTGGCTAAGCACCCTAAATGCAAATGTCTGTAAGGTGAAGTGCGTTCAGTCGAAGACTGCTGGGATATATATTTACATTTATGGAAGTGTTATTTCCACAATGCTTCTCGCGGCTCCCGGTGATAACGCACCCCCCCGGCTTACAAACAGGTGGTTCCTGCACACTACAGACTTGACTATGATGTTACATGAAAATGGCTTGAAGAATGCGAGAATTTAAGTCTGATTTGAAATGCTTGATGCATGAATACACAATTAAGTTAATTAACACAGCCAAAGCCTTAAGTACACCATCCTAAACATAGAGCTTATTATTCTTATAAGGTAATGAAGTATCGTTCAGCAGCAGCATTTTGCATGAAATTTAAAAAAAATTTTTTTTCACTTTCCCTATTTGAAGAATTTGGCAGGTGTTGATGAAACTTAAAACTGACAAGAAAATTCCCCAAAAGAAAGACTGTTACTTTTGGAAATCACTGTATGACTTCCCAGTGAAAGCCAAGTATGAGTTGCTCTCCTTAGCGCTAAATATCCTTTTACTCGCTTTGTAAATAGATGCTTGTAGAGACTGGAGGAGCAAAATGCAAAGGAGTGAATTGCCCTGGTAAAATCTGGACACACTTGCTTTCTAGGGGTTGCTAGAATACAAATGTAACTATCAGTGTTCATTATTTAGATTAAGTTGTTTCCAAAGCAACTTTGACAGTTATAAATAAAACTCAGAAACCTTCAGCTAGGCAAATGGAAAAAAAAAAAAAAGAGATAAAAATAAATGGAATTTAAATTGCCTTAGAAAGCATTAGTCTATGCCAGAATTTATGAGGGAAAAAGAACTGGGCACCTTGTTTAGGGGTTCTGTGTATTAAAAATATTTCATTTCCAGGGTGATTTCCAAGTTTACGTTAAATAGAAAATAAAATCTGAATTGCTTTCACATGGCAGGGCAAATAAAACTTTTTTTTCAAAGTGGTTACAGTTTTTACCATATTATTATGTACACAAAATGAGTAGGACTAATCCTACAATAAATCACGTTTTCTGGGTACTGAGTCTAAGTGGAGACTTGCGGAACAACAGAATTATGAGCTTTCCATTTAACGTGTCAAGGAGGCTGGTCAATTACAATGTCACAAAATGTGGCAAAAATGGCTTTGGAATGAATTATTCATTCTTTGATTTCTGGAATCAAATGAGAATCTAAAGTCTTATTTTTTATTGTTTTTACTGATCTCAGTGAAAATCACTGATTTTGTTGGAACTTAGTTTTAGGGAAAGAAACAAAGTGAAGAGAGGGCGCCTGGGTGGCTCAGTTGGTTAAGCGACTGCCTTCAGCTCAGGTCATGATCCCGGAATCCTGGGACCAAGTCCCACATCGGGCTCCCGGCTCAGTGGGGAGCCTGCTTCTCCCTCTGACCCTCTCCCCTCTCATGATGTTTCTCTCTCTCTCTCTCAAATAAATAAATAAAATCTTAAAAAAAAAAGAAATAAAGTGAAGAAAGAAAAGGAATGCAAGAGTGGATAGGCAGTGACTTAAAATATCTATACCCCCCCCCAAAAAGAGGGATAATGAGAGAGAGACAAACCAAGAAAAGACTCTTAACTAAAGAGAACAGATGTTTACCAGGGGCGAGGCTGGGGGGGGGGTGTGAAACAGGTGAAGAGGATTAAGGAGTGCACTTGTTGTGATAAGGACTAATATACAGAATTGTTGAATCACTATATGGTACACCTGAAGCAAATGTTAACACTGTTACATAACTATACTGGAATAAAATAATCTGTACAGAAAGTTGCAGAATTCTTGCTACTTGTAGTCTGAAAAAGAGTAACAAATCTTCAACCTTAAGTCACCATGTCATGAAGGGAAAACATGCCCCACCAATTCTGTAAGAATACAGGAAGCTTTATTACCTTTGGCTACATCAGTGGCCCAGGTCATAATGTGATCCATGTCCATCTCTTCACTTCTGTTACTGTTAATGTAGTCATAGAGTGATCCCAGAGAAGCATATTCTAGTTTCAAAGAAAAAGGGAAGCATACAATTAAAACCAAGGGGCATTTCAGAAATAAGACTGTGTACACCTGAAACTAATATAAATCAACTCTACCCAAATGAAAAAACAAAAAACAATAAAAAATAAGACTTTAAATTCTCATTGGGAAAATGTGTTAAAGAATTTACCAAAGGACATTAAAAGCACATAAAAACTGTTCCATGCTGTGGTTTCTAAAAGTTATTATTCTCCTGAAAAGAAATTTGTTAAAGACAAGACCACTGACAGAATGAATGGTAAAACTTCGACTCAGGATGAACTCAAGAGCCTTCTGGATGGAACTGAGAAACACAGGGAGGTGTTGGAAGAATGCATCTGAAACAAAGGCAAACACGTATATAGGTATTTCTTTAAAAACTGTCATTCTAATGAGACAGAGGAGATTAAGATATATAAGCAGGGCATTTATGTGACAAGGTAAACAAATCAATCCTTGTTACATCAGGATTTAGAAGAGCTCTCAAAACTTAAGCACACACACATAAAAACCACAAGAAAGTAAGAAAATTCCTTTAAAAATGGCTTTGAGAGCATCTGCCTTCAGCTCAGGTCATGGTTCCAGGGTCCTGGGACCGAGCCCCGCATCGGACTCCCTGCTCCGCAGGAAGCCTGCTTCTCCCTCTCCCACTCCCCCTGCTTGTGTTCTTGCTCTCGCTGTCAAATAAATAAAATCTTTTTTAAAAAATGGCCTTGAGATATAAATTACATACCATAAAATTCACCTACTATCAGTGTACAATTGGGAGATTTTCAGTAAATTGAGAGAGCTGGGCAACCACTACCATAATCCAATTTTAGAACCTTTCCAGCACTCCGAACAGTTCCCTTGTGCCTATTTGCAGTTAAGCCCCACTCTCAACCCCAGCCCTGCAGTCTGATTTCTGGCTCTACAAATGTACCTTTTCTGGATATTTCATGTAAATGGAATCATACAGTATATGGCCTTTTGTGTCTGACTTCTTTTCCTTCACAAGATGATTCCAAGCAATCCTTTCTATTGCTCAGTAACAGTCTATTGTGTGGATTTACCACAATTATTTTATTCACTCACCAGTCAACAGACATTTGGGCTGTTCCTGATTTTCGGCTATTAAGAATAATGTCCTATGAACACTGTGTACATTCCTTTGTATGGAAATAATGTTTTCATTTCTCTTGGGTAGATTCCTAGACGTGGAACTGCTGGGACATATAGGGAGTTTCAGTTTAACATTTTAAGAAACTGTCAAACTGCTTTCCAAAGAGGCTGTACCATTTTACACCCCCACTAGCACTCTATGAGGGCTTCAGTTTCTTCACATCCTTGCCAACACCTGGTACTGTCCGCATTCTTAATCACAGCCGTTTTAGTGAGTGTAATTCCAGGGGTATCTCGTATCGTTAACTGCACTTTCCTAATGACTAATAACGTTCAACATCTTTTCATGTGCCCAGGAGCCCCAAGTATATATTCTTAGGCAAAATGTTTATTCCAATAGATTGCCTGCTTTAAAATTTGGTTGTTTTATTAACACTGAATTTTAGGAGTTCCTTGTTTATTCTGGAAGCAGGTCCTTTATCAGATTTATAATTTGTAAGCATTTTCTCACAGTCTGGAACTTGTCTTTTCATTCTCTTAACAGCACCTTTCAAAGACCAAAAATTCTTAATTTTGATGAAGTCAAATTCATCATTTTCTCTTTTATGGATTATGCTTTTGGTGTCGTATCTAAGAATTCTGCCTAACTCAAAGGTAAAAAGATTTTCTATTTTTCTTCTGAGAGTTCTACAGTTTTAGCTCTTAACACTTATTAGGTCTATGACCTATGTTGGGTCTATGACTTATTTTTTGTGTGTGGTTTAGGATTTAAAGATTTTATTTATTTGACAGAGAGAGACACAGCGAGAGAGAGGGAACACAAACAGGGAGAGTGGGAGAGGGAGAAGCAGGCTTCCCGCGGAGCAGAGAGCCTGACGTGGGGCTCGATCCCAGGACCCTGGGATCATGACCTGAGCTGAAGGCCGATGCTCAACCGACTGAGCCACCCAGGCGCCCCATGGCTTAGGATTTAATACCATTTTTTTACATGTGGATTTCTAATTGTCCCAGCACAATTTGTTGAAAATACTATCTTTTGGGATGCCTAGGTGGCTTGGTCAGTTAAGCATCTGCCTTTGGCTCAGGTCATGATCCCAGGATCCTGGGATCAAGCCCCGCATCAGGTTCCTTGCCTCAGCAGGAAGCCTGCTTCTCCCTCTGCCTGCCACTCCCCCTGCTTGTGCTCTCTAACAAATAAATAAATAAAATAAAATTTTTTAAAAGTTTAAAAAAAAAAAACTTTTACCCATTGAATTGTCTTGGCACCTTTGTTGAAAATCAATTATTAATCAGTGTTAAGTTTTTCCCCTAAATTCTTAATTTCGTTCCATTGGCTACATGCCTGTCCTTGGGCCAATATTACACGTATCCTAATATCACTGATCACCACAGATTTATAATAACTATTGAAATGAGTTAGTCTAAGTCTTCAACCTTAATTCTTTTAAAATTCTAGGTCTTTTGCACTTCTTTGTGAATTTTAGAATCACCTTGCAGTTTCTTATTTTAAAAAACCTGCTGGGATTTAGATAGGAATTATTTTGAATTTATCTATCAATTTGGGGAGAATTGCCACCTTGACAATAATGAGTCTTCCAAACCATGAACATGTAATGTTCTCCATATTATTTAGATCTATAGTTTCTCTCAGCTATGTTTTATACTTTTCATGATAAAAAGTCCTACACTTTAAATTTATACTCAACTATTTTATTCTTTTTGATACTACTGTGAATGAAATTGTATTTTTTTAAGATTTTATTTTTAAGTAACCACTACATCCACCATGGGGCTCAAACTCACAACCCCAAGATCAAGAGTCACATGCCCTACTGACTGAGCCAGCCACATGCCCTGAATGAAACTGTTTCTTAATTAATTAATTTGTGGATTCCTTGGGATTTTCTACATACAGGATCATGTCATGTAAGACAGTTTTATTCTTCCTTTCCAGTATGGTCTCCTTTTATTTTTCTTGTCTAACTACTGGTTTAGAACCTTCAGTGTAAGTATAATGTTGAATAGATGTGGCAAGAGCAGAACCTCACTGCCTTGTCCCCAGTCTTAGGGGAAGAACATTCAATTGCACCATTAAGCGTGACATTAGCTGTGGGTTTTTTTACATGCTATTTATCAGGCTGAGAAAATTCCCTTCTGTTCCTACTCTATTGAGATTTCTAATGATAAATGGGTGTTGTACTATGCCAGAAAGTTTTGTCTTTTTATTCTATTATCAATTATAGTGCCTTACATTAACTGATTTTAGATGTTAAACCAACCTTGCATTTTTGGGATATATTCCATTTGGTAATGGTATATAACCCTTTTTACAGGTGGCTGGATTCAGTTTGCTAATACAGCTCTTCCTTGACTTACAATGGGGTTACATATCAATAAGCCCATCATAAGTTGAAGATACAGTTAAGTTGAAAAATGCATCTAGGGGCATCTGGGTGGTATAGTTGGTTGGACATCCGATTCTTCGTTTCAGCTCAGGTCATGGTCTCAGGGTTGTGGGATCGAGCCCCACACTGGGCTTTGTGCTCAGTGGGGAGTCTGAGGATTCTCTCTCTCCTTCTGCCCCCCTCAAATAAAATCTTAAAAAAAAAAAAAGTAAACGCATTTAGTATACCTAACCTACCAAACATCATAGCTTAGCCTAGCCTATTTTAAACTAAGCGCTCAGAACACTTAGATTAGCCTATAGTTGGGCAAAATTGTCTAATGCAAAACCTATTTTATAAGGAGGTGTTGGATACCTCGTGTAATTTACTGAATACTGTACTGAAAGTGAAAAATAGGATGGCTGTATGGGTACAGAACGGTGGTAAGTCTGTCAGTTGCTTACTCTTGGGATCATGTGGCTGACCGGGAGCTGTGGCTCTTGCCGCCACCGACCAGCATCACAGGAGAACACCGTACCACATATTATTAGCCCCAGGAAAGATCAAACCTCAGTATCTGAAGTACCGAAGTACGGTTTCAACTGAATGCATATTGCTTTCGCACCAACATAAAGTCAAAAAACTGTAAGTTGAACCACTGTAGTTTCGGAACCTTCTGTATATAGTTAAGAATTTTACATCTATGTTCATGAGGGATATTGGTCTATAGTTTTCTTTTCTTAATATGTTTTTGTCTGGCTTCGGTATTGGGATAATACTGGCCTTATAGAATGAGTTAGTAAGTGTTCCTTCCTCCTTTATTTTCTGAAAGAATATGGGAAGGACTGATGGTGTTTTTTTCCATAAACATGTGATAGAATTCACTAGTGCAATCATCTGGGTCTGGGCTTTTCATTATGGAAATATTTTAAATTATTAATTCAAATTTCTTTATTATAGGTCTGTTCAGATTTTCTGTTTCTTCTTGAGTCAGTTTTGATAATTTGTATCTCTATAGGAATTTGTTTATTGCATCTAAATTGCCTAATTTGGTGGTATAAAATTGATGACACCATTCCCTTATATTCCCTTTAAATCTGTAGAGGCCATAGTGCTGTCCTCTCCTTCATTTCTGAGTTTGCTAATATGTATCTTCTCTCGTTTCTCTTGGTCAATCTAGCTAAAGGTTTGTCAGTTTTAATGATCTTTTCAAAGACCAAATTTTTAGTTTCACTGATTTTTCTCTACTATTTTTCTGTTTTCTATTTTATCATGTTCTGCTTTCATCTTTATTATTTCCTTTCTTTGCCTTGCTCTGGGTTTATATGGTTCTTTTTTGTAGTTTCTTAAGGTTGAAGCTTGGATAATCAATGTCAGACCTTTCTTTTTGTGACACAGATGTTTAAAGTTATAAATTTCCCTTTAAGTATTACTTTACCTGCCTCCTATAATATTGTTATGTTGCATTTTTCATTTTTTTTTCTGTCCAAAATATTTTAGTCTATTGTGATTTCTTCTTTGACTCATGGAGTATTTAGAAGTGTGTTGTTTAATTTCCAAAATATTTGGAGGGATTTTTCAGATTTCTTTCTGGTGTTGATTTCTGGCTTAATTTTATTGTAGTTAGAGAACATACATTGCAGTATTCCAATCCTTTTAGATGTATCAAGATTTATATCAAGATTTATTTCATAGAGGCGCCTTTGTGGCTCAGTTGTTAAATGTCTGCCTTTGGTTCAGGTCCTGATCCCAGGGTCCTGGGATTGAGCCCTGCATTGGGCTCCCTGCTCTGTGGAAAGCCTGCTTCTCCTTCTTCCACTCCCCCTGCTTGTGTTCCCTCTCTGGCTGTCTCTCTCTCTGTCAAATAAATAAATAAAATCTTTAAAAAATAAAAATAAAGAGAAAAGATTTATTTCATAGCCTAACTTATGCTATATTCTGGAGCATGCTGGATGTGTACTTGAAAAGAATATGTATTGTTTGTTGGGCTGAAATCAAGTATCGTTGAATTGCCTATTTATCCTTTAAATTCTGTCAGTTTTTGTTTTATGCCCTTTGGGGACCTGCTGTTAGGTATGTATACCTTTACAATTGCTATATCCTCTTAATGTACTGATCCTTTTATCATTTATGAAATTACCTTGTTCATTTCTAATAATATTTTTTCTCTTAACTCTATTTTGTCTGAAATTAATAGTTACTCCAATTCTCTCATTGTTATTGTTTCCATGGTATGTCTTTTTCCATCCACTTACTTTCAACCTGTCTGTGTCTTTGAATCCAAAATGTGTCTCTGGTAGACAGCATATAGTTGGAGCTTGCTTTTTTTAATCCATTCTGGACAATCTCTGTCTTTTAACTGGGATGTTTAGACCATTCACATTTAATGTAATTATTGATATGCTTGATTTGATTTTGCCATATTGTTTTTACATGTCTCCTGTCCTTTTCAGTCATCTGTTCCTCCTTTACTGCCTTCTGTGCTGATATTTTTTATTTATCACTTTAATTCCTCAGTTGATTTTTTTTCTGTATTTTTTGAGTGGACCTTCTTAGTGGTGGCTAAAGGGAATATAAAATGCATCTTAATTTAGTACAATCTACTTCAGCTTAACACTAACTTAATTCTAGTAAAATACAGAAACTTTTCTCTGATACAGCTCCATTCCCTCCCTCATTTTTATGCTATTACTGTAAAATACATCTACATTTTTAAAAATTTATTTATTTGAGAGAGAGAGAGAGTTGGGGGGGAGGAGCAGAGGGAGAGGGACAAGCAGACTCCATGCTGACTGCAGAGCCCAACGCAGGGCCCAATCTCACGACTCTGAGGTTATGACCTGAGCCAAAACCAAGAGTCGGACACTTAATCAACTGAGCCACCCAGGCACCCCATCTACATTTTTTAAGTAAGCAAAACAGTGTTCTAATTATTGCTTTATACAATCTTATGTTTTTAAGGATGTTAAGAGAAGAAATAAGAACAAATATATCCATGGAGTCTTTTATATTAACCTACATATTTATCATTTCCAGTACTCTTTATTTTTCCTTGAATTACTATCTACTGTCATTTTCTTTCTGCCTGAAGAATTGACTGCCTTTAGTATTTCTTGTAAGGCAGAATTAATAGCAACAAATTTTCTCATCTTTTATCCAAGCACATCTTTGCTTTTTTTTTTTCATTTTTAAAGGATAATTTTTGCTCATATAGTTTTTTCTTTCAGCGTTTTAAATGTCTACTGCTTTTGGCCTTTATTGTTGTAGATAAGAAGTTACCCATTAATCATATTGTTGTTCCTTTATAGGTAAGAAGTTGTTTTTATTTGCTACTTCCAAGATTTTCACTTTGTCTTTAACAACACAGTTTGACTATGATGTGTCTAGGTGTGGATTCTTTTACACCTATCCTACTTAGAGTTCATTGAGCTTCTCCAGTATGTAGATGAATGCATTTTATCAAATTCAGGAAGTTTTTTTCGCCATTATTTCTTCAAATACTTTTCTATTTTTTCCATTTTCTATTTTTATATTTTTCTACTCCTCTTCTCTCTCTGCTACTATACACTAATCGGTACACTTGATGTTGTCCATAGATCTCTGAGGTTCTGTTCATCCTCAAATTTTTTCTCTTTTTCAGACTGGATAATTTCTATTGGCCCAGTTTTAAGTTCACTGATCTTTTTATTTTCTTTGCTATCTCAAATCTGCTGTTAAGTCAGTCTAGAGAATTTTTCATTTTAATTATTGTCCTTTTCCACCCAGAATTTCCATGGGGTCCTATTTTTTTTTTTTAATTCGATTTGCTTGATGAGAGTCTCTGTTGTTTGATTCACTGTTTTTTTGTGTGTGTGTAATTTTTATTTTTACCTCAAAGTTATTAATAGCCACCAAATATCATAAAATTACAATGATAATCTTAGATGAACAAAGGAATGGCAAAGAAGCGCTTTAAGTTTTACTATGAAATAGTTTGGTCCAATGTAACAATGAAGGCATTAGAAGTCTATACTACCACATAATCTAGAAAAGTAAGCTGCTGTCTATAAATAAAAATATCCCTGGTGATATACTATTCAAATAGTTTTTGGTTACTAAAATAGCATTTAATAGAAGATTCTCTCAGCACCTTTAAGAGTTACTGTAAATGCCAAATATAAAGTAATGTTCATCCCCACCACCAAAAAAATTACTCCTCAGAAAAGAGTCACCTTTTATTAAGATACTTCTAAAATCTCTCATAGGGTGCTCTCTCAATTACTTTATTTTGTACAGCAAAACATATTTGGGGAAAAATATCTGAGCCTGAGATTACCTTAATCAAAGGCAAATTTTAAAGGCTTATCAAGTCACCCGTATGAGCGAGAAACACAAAAAAGAGGCAACAAAACTTAACACAGACAGAATAATTACTTCTGGACCTATGGACTCTCAACTGCAACTGTGAGATGTCACTGAAAACAAGTCTTCTAAAGATCACTTAAAAAGTAATACAATTATGGGGGCGCCTGGGTGGCTCAGTCCGTTAAGCATCTGCCTTCGGCTCAGGTCATGATTCCAAGGTCCTGAGATTGAGCTCTGCATCGGACTCCCTGCTTGGCAGGGAGCCTGCTTCTCCCTCTTCCCCTGCTCGTGCTCTCTCTCGCTATTTCTCTCTCAAATAAATAAAATCTTAAAAAAAAATAATAGAGTTATGGTTACAAATATGCCCTGTGGGACTAAAATATCCAACAGTCCTAATGTTATGCCATTGGGTACTTGAAGCTTGAGAGGAACATCCACAGACAGCTCATTCAGAAATCCAAAACCTACCGTATTTTGAACATCTTAGACTATGGTGAAGATGATTTTGTGATACTGTGATTTATATTACAAAATATATATCTGTCCTCCTCCTGTTTCTGAAACAAAGTTCCTAAAACCCGTGGAATTTTCTAAGCAATAAGAGTAATGGGAGCATCTTTTGTTATAATATTTGGTCTTTGTCCCTGGTTCCTCAAAGAGCTCCAGAGCCATCAAGGTGAAAGGAATGTCTTCTTATTCATAACAAGCCCCTTTCAACACATCTGAGTTTATGTTAATGAAGTGGCTTTTGAAAAGCCCCTAAGGATGGGAGCTATTCTCCAGGAGAATAAGCAACTGTGATTAGAATCCCTCCCCCCGCAACACACACACATGCACCTTTGGGGAGGGGAGAGGGCTGGAGGCTGAAAATCACCAACTGCCAGTGCTTAGTCAACCATGCCTATGTAATGAAACATATAAAAATCCAAAAGGATGGGGTTCAGAGAGCTTCAAGATTGATGGAGAACATATCCACATGCTGGGAGGGCTCACCCCAAACTCCAAAGGGACAGAAACTCCTGTGCTCGGGATCCTTCTGGACTTCACCCTATGTATCTCTTCATCTGATATCCTTTAATATCCTTTGTAATAAACCAGTAATCTAGTAAGTAAGCTGTTTTCTTGAGTTCTGAGAGCTGCTCCAATATTTGATCAAATCCAAAGAGGGCATAGTGGGAACCTCCTATTTATAGCCAGTAGTCAAAAGTACAGGTGACAACCTGAACTTGAAACTGGCATCTGTGGGGAGGGGGGGCACTCTTGTGGGACTGAACCCTAACCTGTGGTATCTGACGCTATCTCCAGGTAGATCATGTTAGAAGAGAATTAAACTGGAGAATACCCAGATGGTATCACAGAGTCACTTGGTGTGGGAAAACTACCACACACCTGGTGACCAGAAGTGTGCAAAGTGAAGTACAGTACTGGGAATGGAGGAGACATACCGCACAGTGTTTTTCCATTAGAGATGTACTCTGAAAACCATGTTAAGATCATTTAAAAATGGATTCAGATAATGAAAAAAACATGGATGTAGAAGATACATTATGAAATGAAATTGCTTCATGAATGTGAGGGTGCAAGAAAGTCAGTCCTATTATATTATTTCATATAAAACATGATCTGTAAATACGTTGGTAGATAAACCATTTTAAAAAGGTATATAATCCTTTTCATTTTTTTGGTCTTCTCATTGGAAATTAAGGACCCAGCTTATTATACACACATGATTATATGCTTTACAAACCACTTCACTTCTCCCTAGAACACAGTTTATTGGACTTTGGTATAAAGTATTTGTTTTAATTCTTTAAAAAAGGGTCATTAAGAACCATATTAAGGAAACATTTCCTTTTGATTTCTAAGTTTATTATTTTCCCTTTTAGTTTTATGGCAACCATAGCTGGCTTTGAAAAATGTAAACATATAGTCAGTCTCATTGAAACAAATACCATTATCACAAAATCTTTTTATAATAAAATATTACAAGCAAGCTTAGTTTGGACTAATAGTACAAACGAATTTAGGTAAATGTCTGGAAATGGTTTTAACAAGACATGACATTTATTTCTAATTGGCTAATAAGAAAAGACCAACACAATATCAAAACATGCAAATCAAATGTGTCTCTGACTGAAATAAATCAAGATTGAGTTCAAGGAAATGAGATCAGGTACTTAAAAATTAGTATGTTTTCCATGGTTGAGTTTTAATGAGGATCTGGGCCTGTCAAAGAATTATACAGAACCAGTATCCTCTCTTAGAGTAGTAGTAGGAGGTCATGTAGAATCTGTAACAAATTTAAGAGGTGACAGCAGCCCTAGAGCACAAAGATGTAATCCCCCAGGCCTCTGAGACCCTCAGCCGCCTGCCTCTGGAGTCCCGGGACCCAATCTGCCTCCAGGTACTTTGTGCGGCGCTCCTCTCCAAACTGGCTCCAAAAGAACAGGACCCAGTATCTCACAATCCCACCCTCCTTCCCAGGAGTTATCTCACTATTACACTCCAGCCATCAAGGATTTGCATAAAGAGTTGTTAAGGAAAAGAAAAAAAAAAAAGATAAAAGAATGGGAGTAATACAGAATTAAGAGGTTTCCAAAGATCAAAGAAAATTTGATCTATTATTGTATTGTTTCTTTTGACTTTGGAGTCTGAGGTTGTAGTCACTCCATTTCTTTGTAGATCTAGGGGAAAGATGCTCACTTCCCCTCCAAGGGATATCAAGTGACAGCTGTCTCTTGGACTCTTCCCTGGGTCCCTCTATAAGCAGGTCTTCTAGGTCTGTGATGAAAAGTTTCGGCACACATGAATGCACAGGTGCACACACACATACACACTCCCACCCAGAACTCATCTATTCTAGTCCCTTCGTTCACATAGAAGAAAACTGAGACACGGATCATCAGAGACCCATCTATGCAGCCTTGGCAGAATCACGACAAGACTCACGTCTCCCAATCCCCATACCAGTGACATTCCATTCTGACACTCCGATAAATCATTCTTTCAAGTCCTCCATCTGAGTGCCAACAGCTGCTTTACTGCAACAACCTTTCCTATTAACAAACTCAAGTGGAATGGACTCAAGCCATTCAAGTTTCCCCCTCAGAACCCCAACAACTGAGGAAGACGACAGAGGGCAAAAGCGGGGGGGCAGCTAAGCTGAGTGATCAAGGTCTCTGTGCTTGTCTGTCTCTCTTTTCTCTCTTAACCTCCCCATAGTAAGACTTAACTGTGTTCATTTCAAGAGGCAGAAGAAGTGCTATCATCCCCAACCCCTGAGCTCCCAAACTAGGCTCAGTTGGCAAATGGACTGCTTCCACCCATGCACAGAACACAGCTTGATCTTTAAGCTGCAGGAGGTGGTTTGAAGAGCTCTGATATTTCTTTGGTAGATACTTGTAAACATATAATTAAAATTAGTATCTCTAGAAACAAAACTAATCTTATCAAATTAATACATTTTAAAACACCAAAACTTGGTTAAGAAGTGTCTTTAATCATCAACCTCACAGGTCAATAAAGGAGCTATAAATACATAATTTACTATCACCTGACAGTTGTGAAACTTGTGTGGTTTTAAAGAAATGTTTACTGTTAACAGTTGCTTATTCCTGGCTCTACAGGGAAAGAGTTAGAGATCTAAAAAGAACTAATCAATTATAACCAAAGATTTGGTGTAGATATAGGTAGGGAATGCTAGAGAAGTGAGGAAACAGAGGACTGGCTAGTCCATAAAATAACTACGTAAAATCAAACTTACTCCTCCAACTCCTTGGATACTTTCTTCCTCTTTTGGATGAGAAGAGCCGGGTTGAGTATGCTGGCTAACAATGAGTGTGTTTCACATCCTCCTGGGACTCAGAATAAATTCTTGGAAAAAGGAATTCACACCATGACTTAAGTCCCTTTTCTATTCCTCATCCTCACCTCAAGAAACTAGAAACCTTCATGATTAGTCTATTGAGTTCATTAAAGCTAAAGTCTTCCACTCAAAAGCATTAAATTAGATCAAGGGTACAAGACAAGAAGCCCAGTTTCTTCTAATCTCTTTGGAGCACCACATTTTCCTCTGCTAGATAAGAATAACTTAAGCCATAAACAAGGATCAGAAAACTGGATTCAGGGGTGCCTGGGTGGCTCAGTCCGTTAAAACTCTGCCTCTGACTCAGGTCATGATCTCAGTCAGGGCCCTGGGATTGAGCCCCTCTTCGGGCTCCCTGCCCAGCGGGAAGTCTGTTTCTCCCTCCACCTGCCGCTCCCCGCCTTGTGCTCTCTCTTTCTCTAATAAATAAACAAAATCTTAAAAAAGAAAACTGGATTCAGATTTTTAAGGTAAACCTAACTAGTAAAAAAGTTAATACAATGGACTAGGAAAGGCGGAGCAATATGGTAACTGGGTCAGAGACAGGGTTTAACTTAAAATCAGAAATATGACCTAAAAGATTAGACGTGGTTTACACCCCAACAATATAACCCATTCTCAGGTATTCAGGTTAATAGGAAATGTACAGATTCAAGACTGAAAGCTGCCACATTACCCCGTTTTAGGCACAGATCTAAACATAGCTGAATGGGAATAAAATTCCCTCCATGTAAGAACTTAGGTAAAAATGCTGTTTATCAGAGTAAAAGCATGTTAAACTGCTTGCTGCTCGAAGGTGGAAGTAACAGCAACCATGTCCCTATGCGGGTAAGAACCAGTGCGCGCAGCCTTCTGGAACCTAGCCCACATACAAGAAGAGGAGCTTCTATTAAGATCAACCTGAGAAATGTACACTAGAGGTTCAACCACTAGCTGGATGACCTCGGGAAGGGTACTTAAGTTAGAGTTTTAGTTTCTTATTTATAAAAATTATTTATAGAAATTATTTTACCTATCTCATGGGGTCACTGTAAGTATTAGATGAGATCATTTATAAAGAGTACCTAACCCACAACTCTTTACTGAGGATGTTTTGTTGTTATTCTCTGTAAAGACAATCTAAGCTGTTAACACTACAGCAGAAAACGGGGTTAATCTTTTAAGGTTTTCTTGTTGGTTTTGTTTTAATCAAAGAACTGTCATGATAAAGAAACGGACCAAAGTTAGTTATTATAAAATTGAACGTTATACTTACTATGAACCTAAAGCTGCTCATTGGATTGTACAAATATGAGTACAAAGTATTAAAAATATGTGTCTTTCTTTGTTTTTATATGGCAAAATTTTCTGTGTGCTCTTCTTTGGAAAGGGTATTCCCATCAGTTATAAACTGCTGCTCCAAATGTGATAATTTAGATCAAGGTCATTACCAACCCAGATGACCAAACCTGAAAAATACTGTTCTCACGTCAGAGACCTTGAAGAAAGAATGCTCTAATGGGATTAAAATACCTTGCAAAGAATTACAACATGAACAGCTCAAGAAATCTTAATTTGTAAAAGGTCACAGAGTTACAAAAAACATCGCTCATTTCAGCTAATTAAATGAAATTTTAGTTAAACGGCACCTTTAAATATTGGTATTGCAGCTGCAAGTGCATTTAAATAGCGTTTACGCAGATATAATTAGCACAATTAAACATGGGTAGAAGTGGAAACACCATTCTTAATTATATTGATATAATCAGTTTTATTAATGCTTTATAGCAACAAAAGTGACATCTGACAGTAGCACACAATTCATGACTGAACCTAATATTAACCATTTTAGCATATTAAGGAGTCTAAAGCTAGGTAATTGGGGAAAGAAAGAAGTCAAATAATGTGTGCCTACCTGTGACGATCCCATAGTTGGGAGGTTCGAGAATTACTCCATAAAACTGGATGATGTTTCTGTGACTGAGGACACTGAGTATTTCTGCCTGAACGAAAATCAAATACAAAGTTACGTGAGATTTCACATTTATAAAAGTCTCATAAAATAGGTTTCCCATTCAGTTTCCTTTTACATACATTTACAAAGATAGATTATGTGCTCAACAAGTATGTGAGACTGATAGAACTGTCTTTAGTAGCCTTCTTGAAAGTTTAAGAATTTCAATTGAAGCTTTCTGACAATTTAAAAAGGAAATGGGGGGCGCCTGGGTGGCTCAGTCGTTAGGCGTCTGCCTTCGGCTCAGGCCCTGATCCCAGGGTCCTGGGATCGAGACCCGCAACCGGCTCCCTGCTCCGCGGGAAGCCTGCTTCTCCCTCTCCCACTCCCCCTGCTTGTGTTCCCTCTCTGTCTCTGTCAAATAAATAAAATCTTTAAAAAGAAATAAAAAAATAAAAAATAAAAAGGAAATGGGATTGAAGGTGCAGCAGCAGAGGTGCGTCCTAGCAAGCCAGCACGACAGGAAGTGAGGAGGGTGGCGGCAAGGCGAGAGGCCGTATCTGTTTACAGAAAAGTCCTCTTCCTAGTAGTTGAATATGTTTTTTCTGCATCGTGTCTCTTGCGGGAGACTCAAGACTGAACTTCTACCAGTTGGATGAATAGTCATGACAAAATTAATGGAGGATTTCTTAACTATTACTGAAACAGGTTCAGGTAATACCCATTTATATTATTCATCTAATCATTCAAAATATATCCTTGCTCTTGTACTGTATGCAGCAAAGTGGTGGGTTCCTGCCCTTCAGTAGTGATTTGGGAAGTAGGGGAGCCATACTTTACATCTGAAATTTATTAAATACCAGAACACTCTATTGCAGAATGACATCATAAAAAATTATTAATTTTTTAAATGAAAAAAAGAGATACTGCAGTGTGTATCTGCTAATGTCTATACGAAGGGTATTCTCTAAATTAACTAAGTCATATATACTTGTTACTTCTGTGGAGATAAAATATGGCTAATCAGGAATTATAAATACAATTAGATACAAAATCACTTAGGTGCAAAAAAAACATTTGTTTTTAAATGAAAAGCATGTTATTGGCAGTAAACAAATAGGAGATTTATAATTCCCATTCCACAAAGGGTATTCAGAAGGTAAGCAAATAAGGAAAAATGGAACAGGGTTTGGTTCGAAAGGGGACTCCCCTTTGGGAATCTGCTCAATGTAAATTAGTATTATTTGTTACAAATTTTTTGTCACAGGATAAGAATTGAGATTTCATTAAAAACACTGAAATTTGTTTTTAAGGTGGTATAACTAAGTACAAAAACAGAAGTTTAAGGGTTGCCATGGGGTCAGTATGGAATCAAGAGAAAGGAAAATCATCATTGACGGGATGAGACATTTATCAAAGCTTCTTTGCTAGTGTTCTTCTTTTAGTGATGCAGGTGCTGAAAGGGGCTATCAAAACACTTCTTTCACACACCCTGAGTGCCTACTGTGTGCAGAGGTTCTGTGTTCATCAAACAACCTTCTTCCCATAGTTTAGTTTTCCAAGTAAAAAGAAAATGCATTCATTGAGCAAGACAATTATTCATCAGTATGGCAATTCTATTCTTATTAAGAAATAATAAATGAACTTTGTTCTTAAAACAGAGCTCAGGTGAGGGACACCTGGGTGGCTCAGTCAGTTAAGCGTCTGCCTTCAGCTCGGGTCATGATCCTGGGGGTCCTGGGATCGAGCCCTGAGTAGGGCTCCCTGCCCAGCGGGGAGTCTGCTTCTCCCTCTGCCTCCCACTCCTCTCATGCTCTCTCCCCTCCGCCCAATAAATCAATAAAATCTTAAAAAAAAAAGAGTTCATGTGAAGTTTGGAAAACATAAGCCCCCCTATTTTCAAAGCAAATCAACTCTTTGTGAGTAGAGCATTAGAATTCAATGCAATAAAGCACTAATGTTTGGACCAGTATTTATCAAAATAGGGGAGTGTTAACCTTTGGTATGTTTTGGTGTATTCTTTGGGGTATCTAAATTCTGTGACCATTAAAAATGTTTAAATCAAGGGGTGCCCAGGCTGGCTCAGTCGATACAGCATGTGACTCCTGATCTCAGGGTTGTAAGTTTGAGCCCCATTTTGGGCGCAGAACTTACTTTAAAAACAAAAGAAAGAATATTCTAAATCTTTGGATGACCATTTTATAATTCAGCACCACATGGGATTTTCAATGTTCCAGCTAATTTTCATGTTTACATTTAAGATATTGCCAAGTGATGCCTTGGAGAGACAAAATTTATCTTTCAAGTGCTGGTAAACATATGCAGATGTTAAAATAACAACCATTATTTTGTGTCCCATTGTTATGCTCATTTAAATTTTTTTACAGTTAGCAAAAACTAAATTCTTGCGGTATAATTTGTAAGTAAAAGACATTTTCGCAGAATAAGACTTTGTTCTAATTTAACAAACTAAAGTTTTGATTTAACATTATAAAAACAACATACTACTTTAGAGTGCTGTACTGGTTCCATGGAAATGGTCTTATAATAAGCAGAGAGCTAAATAAATAAGTGATATTTGTAATAAAGGAAGATCAAGTAATGTCCTGATGTGACCAACTGAAGCAAGCTCCAATAGAAATAACTGTGGGATTAACCAAGTGACTAAAATCTGTGCTGTAGCAATCAGTATCTGACAGCAAGCGGATGTATTCTGTAGATTTGCCTTTATAGGCACCTGCTTGCCAACAGTTCGTTAATGCAACTGTTATAGTAACAAAAAGCTTTTCTTTAAATTGTTTTCCAGATTTATGTTTTGGAATACTGTAGCAAACAGACTGCCCATCAAAATAATGGATTAGTGGTTTAAGAAGTTCACTGTTATTAAGGAAACATACTAATGATGAAGGTTAAATATAATGGTCCATTGTACCAAAAAAAATTTTTTACACTATCAACATCAACAAAAGCCATTTATTTTCAGTAAATGTAATTTGATGAAAATTGTTCATTTTAGTTATGTTGACTTTATACTTTTATTTTTACTTAAGTGAAAAACTGGTTTTGATTTTACAAGCGCTATAAGCATGACTTCTGGGGTGCCTGGCTGGCTCAGTCAGTAAAGCATGGGACTCATGATCTCAGGGTTGTAAGTTTGTGTCTCATGTTGGGCATAGGGATTACTTAAAAATAAAATCTTTAAAAAAAAAAGCATAAGTAGTTCTTAGTTTTATGCTGTGTATAAAGTTACACTGAAATAATAATTTTAATCAACACTGGAAATACAGATGACTTAATATTTCTATATATTTCTCAGTTTGCAAAATGCCATTCTAGGAACTCAAACAGAGATATGGATGCCAGTGTTCACTGCAGCATTATTCACAATAACCAAAAGGCAGAAGTAAGCTGAGCTGGGCAGAGAAACAAAATGTGATATATAAATACAATGGAATACTAATTAATTTTGTAATTAATTAATTAATTAATTTTTAAGTTCTGATACATTACAATACAGATCAACCTTCTTCACGCTAAGTGAATAAGCCAGACACAAAATGACAAATATCACATGACCCTTCTTTTATAACATATCTTGAATTGTCAAATTCAGAGATAAAGAATGCAGGTTAGAGGTTACACCAGTGCTGGAGGAGGAGGAAATGGGGAGCTGCTGCTTAATGTGCAGAGTCTCTGTTTGGAGTGATGAAAAAAATCTGGAAATAGATCGTAGCAATGGTTATACAACACTGTGAATGCAATTAATGCCACCAAATTGTACACTTAAATATGGTTAAAATGGCAAATTTCATGCTATATATATTTAACCACAATAAAAAATGTTTAAAAAATGCAGTCAGAATGGCTATAATTAACAAGTCAGGAAACGACAAATGTTGGCAAGGACGCGGAGAAAGGGGAACCCTCCTACACTGTTGGTGGGAATGCAAGCTGGTGCAGCCACTCTGGAAAACAGTATGGAGGTTCCTCAAAATGCTGAAAATAGAGCTACCCTACGATCCAGCAATTGCACTACCGGGTATTTACCCCAAAGATACAAATGTAGTGATCAGGAGAGGCACCTGCACCCCAATGTTTATAGCAACAATGTCCACAATACCAAACTGTGGAAAGAGCCCAGATGTCCATCGACAGATGAATGGATAAAGATGTGGTATCTATATACAGTGGAATACTACACAGCCATCAGAAAGAAAAAGAAATCTTGCAATCTTTAACAACGTGGATGGAACTAGAGGGTATTATACTAAGTGAAGTCAATCAGAGAAAGAATTATATGATTTCAGTCATATGTGGAATTTAAGAAACAAAACAGAGGAGCATAGAAGAAGTGGGGGGGGAATGAAAGATGAAATCAGAGAGGGAGAAAAACCAGAAGAGACTCTTAACCATAGGAAACAGAATGAGGGTTGCTAGAGGGGAGGGGGCTGGGGGGATGGGGTACCGGGGTGATGGGCATTAAGGAGGGCACATGATGTAATGAGCACTGGGTGTTATATGCAACTGAGGAATCACTGAACTCTACTACCTCTCAAACTAATACACTATATGTTAATTAACTGAATTTAAATAAAATTAAATTTAAAAAATAAAATAGAGCTCTCAAAAAAATAAAAAATGCTATTCTAGACTTGTATAGAGATGATCATATTCTTTCCCTATATATTTATATACATATATGTGTACACATACATACATACACCATAATAATCATCTCAAAGTTACAGAACTCAAGGTCTAAATATCCTTGGGTAAATAAGTACTTTTCCAGATTAGGATTTAAGGAAGTAAGGAAAGTCTGTGACAGACTACAACAATTTTAACTCTGGCTCAGAGACTCTCCATAAAGGGTCCCAATCTGATATAGAAGAGAAGTCCCCACAGTCTATCCATAAAAATGACCTCATCAGAGTACAAAAATGTCTCCACAGACAGAAGACACGTGACTGCTACTTCCAGCGGGCTGGTTCCTTCCTCTCTCCTCTCCCTCCCCTCCCTTCCTACTTCTTTTCTTCTTTCTTTATAGGAAGGATTACAGGCATTTTAGTGAACGGATCCAGGGCGAGGAGGTATTTTGTCATATGACAACACTAACGAAAGAAAGTAAAGATACCGATAGCACTCTACTGATCTACGGACAACACTAACAAAAGAAATGGTTTCTGAAGACCCACATCATTAGGCTGGCAGGCTCTATTTACATCTTCTCTTAGGAACAGGCTTTATTTTTTCTGGCCCTTGTCTATGTTTATATGGACCGATGAGCTGCTAGCTCAGTTTGCCATGTTTTCAGAAGTTCAGCCAGCATACAGGTTCCAAATGGCCGATTCAGAGAGATTAAGAGAAGTTAAATATTATAATTTAAATTAAACTAAATTTAACTAAATATAATTTAAATAAATTTAAGGGAATTTAAGTGTTAATCCTCTTCTTTCAAAGTACTTGCAAGAGTCTTAAAAGAAGATTTTAAGTCAATTAGTATCTTTATCTTCAGAGCAATCCCTTTCCCTCAATTCAGAACTTATTTTTAGGGGCGCCTGGGTGGCTCAGTCGTTAAGCGTCTGCCTTCAGCTCAGGTCATGATCCCTGGGTCCTGGGATCGAGCCCCACATTGGCCTCCCTCCCTACTCCGCAGGAAGCCTGCTTCTCCCTCTCACACTCCCCCTGTTTGTGTTCCCTCTCTCATTGTCTCTCCCTCCCTGTCAAATAAATAAAATCTTTAAAAAAACAAAACAAAAACTTATTTTCTATTTTGGCAAAACTGCCTTTTTGAAAAAAATTGAGATATAACTGACACATACATTATATTAGTTTCAGATGTAAAACATGATGATTCAATATTTATATGTATTAATCACCACAATTAGTCGTTAACATCCATCACCACACAGTGACAAGTTTTTTCTTGTGATGAGAACTTTTAAGACCTACTGCCTTAGCAACTTTCGACTACACAATACAGTATTATTAACTGTAGTCACCATGCTGTACATTACATCTCCATGACTTATTTTATAACTAAAAGTTTTTCAACCTAATCCCAAATTTAAATTTGTTTAAATTAGGAGAGCTGCCATAAAATCCTTAAAGATTCTGTTTTTAAGGCTTGTTTTACATTTTTTACATTCCACTGACATAGTCTATATGTATTTATGTGATAAATATATATATATATTTTTTTTAAGTAGGCTCCACACCCAGCATGGAGCCCAACATGGGGCTTGAACTCACAACCCTGAGATCAAGATCTGAGCTCAGATCAGGAGTTGGACGCTTAACCAACTGAGCCACCCAAGGGCCCCTGCGATAAATAAATTGTTAATAAAAGTGAGTTCACTTCCTTTTTGAAAGAAAGAAAAGATACCGATAGCACTCTACTGATCTACGGACAACACTAACGAAAGAAATGGTTTCTGAAGACCCACATCATTAGGCTGGCAGGCTCTATTTACATCTTCTCTTAGGAACAGGCTTTTCTCCCAGGTTGTCAATAGCTATTACCCTCCACATAACAGCAGGAATGTATCCTTCTGCCTGTGATGTGATACTGACAACAAAGAGAGTGGGTATAATAAAATCCAAGGTATGCATCTACTGCCCACAACTGTCAACTGCTCCTTCTTGCCCTCTGGCGCACGTGACATTTAAAACATCCCAGGGACCGTGATCTCTGAGGTCCTCACCAATTCCAAGATTCTCTGATTCTATCACAGTATGACAGTGAAAAAAAAAGGAGTGGCTCATTCAATCATTCCAAAGAAGTAGTGTCCTTCACACTCTGCATTCAAGGTCAAAGGCTTTCTCCAATGACAGCTCTGTCTCCAAAATACCAATATGATCCAGGATCAGTATATTCTCTCAAAGTTCAAGAAGATAGGAGATGATCCCCCTTTTTAAAAATATAAATTATATGTGTAAGAGAGACCGAAAAGAAATAAAATATTAATTACAGTCATCTCTAGGTAGCAGAAAGAATCAAATGATTTTAAATTTTTATGTATTTCTAAAATTCTTCATAATAAGCCTATATAGTTTTTTAAAATTTTTTTAAAGATTATTTTTATTGGGGCGCCTGGGTGGCTCAGTCGTTAAGCATCTGCCTTCGGCTCAGGTCATGATCCCAGGGTCCTGGGACCGAGCCTGCCATCGGGCTCCCTCCTCCGCAGGAAGCCTGCTTCTCCCTCTCCCATTCCCCCTGCTTGTGTTCTTGCTCTTGCTATCTCTCTGTCACATAAATAAATAAAATATTTAAAAAAATAAAAAAATAAAGATTATTTATTTGAGAGAGAAAGACAGCACGAGCAGGGGGGAGGACCAGAGGGAGAGGGAGAACATGGGGCTGATCCCAGGACCCTGAAATCATGACCTGAGCCGAAGGCAGATGCTTAACTAAGTCACCCAGGCAATCCTAAACCTACATAATTTTTTAATCACAAAAAGCATGCATGCAATATATATGACCAGAAAATATAAATATAAAATGAAAAATATTTATTTGCATGGAAATTCTGATTTTCTCTAGGATTAGATTAGGAAGAAGTAATACTCTTTCCTTACCTTCCCAGAACTACCCTAGACATATTAAGAACTAGTTCAGTTAACCTCTGAGCTGTGAGTTTCTCCTGACCTGGGTCTGGAACAAAGTAATGTTCACCTGAGTTATTCTTGAAGAAGGCCACAGGTCCTGAGAGGCCAAAAGACCACAGATGTGGGTGCTGGAAACTGAAATCTAGATTAATTTCAACCTACTCAGTATCTGCACTTTTATTAAATGATCTCCTCCACCTTACATTTGCTTCTGTGGCCTGCTGCCCTTTAGAGAAGCCTTTCCTACACTGCTCATCTTGTAAAATGTCTAGTATAATACCACATGAGGGAGAAAGGTCAAATACTTTATATACAGGAAGCACTCAATCTTCTCTGCAGAATGAACATACAGTATTTGATGATAATGGTATTTAGTGTGTTTAAATAACTGCTATAGAGAGTCCATGTTAGTAAATGTTTACTCTGAACAGCAAAGTGGGAAGAGTAAAATGTCAGAGGATGTAGATTTGCTTCAGTATGGACTCTGTTCTTCCACATGCATAAGGGCTGTTTCTAAGGCTGGTATTTCATAAGAGTGACAGTCAATCAATTACATAACTGCAGAAGCCCCATCCAAAATTTATGCCCACTAGCTCATTGTTGATTTAAACTTTCAGAATGAAGACTTGCACTTTGCCTCTGCAGGCTCTGCAGCCCAAGGCGATCACATGAGCACAATTTCTTGAGTCCTTTCCTGCTTTGCTATTCTCTGGCATGCCCCTGCTTTGACACTGTACTCTTTCAGATTCACAATGCAGAGCCTTGCTTAGTCTTCAACCTTCCATTTCCAATTTTCTACCCAATATGTTTTACCATATACAGTTGAGCAGATTTGAACTGTGCGAGTTCAAATATGTGGGTTTTTTAAATAAATATAGTATGGTACTCTAAACGTGTTTTCTCTCCTTTATGATTTTCTTAATAACATTTTCTTTTCTCTAGCTTACTTTATTGTAAGAATAGGGTATATAATACATGTAACATACAAAATATTTGTTCAATCAACTGTTTATATTATCTGTAAGGCTTTAACAGTAGGCTATTAGTAGTTAGGTTCTGGGGGAGTCAAAAGTTAACATGCGGAGTTCTGACTGTGCTAGGCCGGAAAGTAATTGGTGCCTCTAACCCCCACATTGTTCAAGGATCAACTCTATTTCCAAAATCACCTCTGAAGATAAACCAGACTTTTGTCAAGTCCACACACTTTCCATACCCACTGTTCTACCTGAACACCGTGGTAGATGCTCCCTGCTGTACACTGAATGCTTGCATTCCCCCAAAATTCATATGCTGAAATCTAATCCCCAGTGTCACGGTATCTGAAGATTAGGACTTTGGAAGATGATTAGATTATAAGAGTAGAGCCCTCAGGAATGGGGTTGTGCCCTTACAAAAGAGACCCCAGAGAGCCCCCTTGCCCCTCCCACCAGGTGAGGACACGGCAAGGAGATGGCCATCTATGAACCAGGAAGCAGGCTCTCACCAGACACGGAAGCTGCTAATACCTTGATCTCGGACTTCCCAGCTTCCACAGCTATGAAAATTAACGTTTGTTGTTTATAAATCACTCTGTCTTTAGTGTTCTGTTGAAGGAGCCAGCTTGGGCCAGTGTCCTAAAAGTCCACAGTAATTCAACCAGGCCTCTTACCAACAGGACGATTCGAAAAGACACGGCCACTGGTCTTCTCCGTACAGCATAACTCTTCTCTTTATCACCCCAGAGCCCAGAACTATTGTACTTAGTGGCAGAAGGTAAGGGACAAAGGGAAATTCTTGATTTAAAAAGTCCTAAAACAGTACTTACAAATCTGTAAGGTCAACACACCTAGCTCTTTCAGGCAAGGCACAGGCAGAACTTCTGCTGTAGGCTCTGATTATAAAGATAACCGAGGCAGAATGGTCAGTCTCAGTAATCAAAAGATTTTATATGCATCAGACCACAAAAACCAGGGTCAAAAGCCAGAAAATACTGTTTAATTTCTTTTTTTAAGATTTTATTTATTTAGAAAGAGAGAGAGTAAGCAGAGGGAGGGGCAGAGGGAGAGGGAGAAAGAGATTCTCAAGCAGGCTCCACACTCATCTCGGAGCCCAATGCAGGGCTCAATCTCACAACCCCAAGATCATGACCTGAGCTGAAATCAAGGGTCAGACACTTAACCGGCTGAGCCACCCAGGCATCCCAAAAATACTGTTTAATTAATTGCATTTTTACCTCAAGAGTATCATGGTTAGGAGCATTTTCCTAAAATAAAAGCTTGTTTTCTTATGTGTATGGCAAGATGGAAAACCAGCCCCTCTGCTCCTAAAAATGCTATGCCACAAGAATAACTTATAACAGTTCTGTAGGTTCTCTTTTCAATGCTGTCCTTTAGGTATTCAGGGAAGTAAAGAAGAATAAATGAACTGAATTCAGGTTCTATAATATACAGCCCATATTCCTAACGATGTTTGACATCATGAAGACTTTTCTTTGGGAGGAAAATGGCTAGAGATACTAAGAAGAAAAAATAAGCCAATCATTTTGCTCACTCATCATGAACACCCAAGATGGAGCCATGTGGGATTTATTACAAACATCACTAGTGCTGGGAAGCCTACTGCTCAATGGTTTTCCTGGTGGGTTGCAGCAGACTCCACGTGCGGCCACTCAGACAACAGCGGGGGCTCCCCTCCAAGGATCAGGCTGCTCTCTATTTAAGGCCATACCTGACTAAGGGCAGGCTAACCTGGGAGGATAGGAGGGTGGCTAAAACTGAATAAGACAAATAGTGAAGACTGAAGAAATGAAGAGATCTTTCCAAAGCATAAAAAGGCTAAGAGATTTTACATTCTTCACGCTGGCAAGAGAATGTCGCCATGATGGCATGAAAAAATCAAACACAGGGGCGCCTGGGTGGCTCAGTTGGTTAAGCGACTGCCTTCGGCTCAGGTCAAGATCCTGGAGTCCCGGGATCGAGTCCCACATCGGGCTCCCTGCAGGGAGTCTGCTTCTCCCTCTGACCCTCCCCCCTCTCATGCTCTCTCTCTCTCAAATAAATAAATAAAATCTTAAAAAAAAAAATAAAAGTCAAACACATTGTAAACAATCTGCATTCAGTTTGGGTGACAAAAGTTGTGCACGGTGCATTTCTTCATTCTTCTGTCTACATACAGTCCTGCCTAATTTGATGGCCTGAGGGGGAAAAAAAGCACCCTGCTTTTCACAAAACAACAACTCCTGTAACTTGGTCGCTGAGATCACTTGGTGTTAAAATTACATAGGCTCTCCCCTCCCCCACCCCAAAGACAGCCTTTGAATAAGCCTTGAAGTATGGACTAATGAATGATTAGGCTTTTAAAAGATTGAAAGCAATACAATTTACTCAAATACTGGACAGGTGAGTGGAATTTAAATTCTAATTCCAAAATGGATGGCCCTAAGGCTTCCTGGTCACTGTGGACCTTGTTCTCTTCCTAGAAAATAACCTGACTGGACAGAATTCTCTTTCAGATTCCTTCATGCTTTAAATTTCTATCCATTTCTATAAAAAAATTGATGTCTTATTAACAGTACGTTATACAGATGGATACTCAATAAATATTTGATAAACTGAACAGAGGTAATTGACCATGGCGTGTTAGGACATCCTCTAGAGTCAAACAGGCTTGAGCATGAGTGGTGGCTCTGCCACTTATAAACGTGGCGACTCTGAGGAAGTTATTTAACTTTTCTGGGCCTCAGTCTCCTCATCTATAAGATAGGGACAGTAATCCTACCCCAGTGCCCAGCAAATGCCAGGTGTTGGACCAATGCTAATTCTGTTCTCTGTCAGCTTTCCCCTTCCTTGATAATCAATCTATTCTTCAGACTCAAGTCAAGCTTCTGAGCAAATTCAGATCTCTTCCAGCAGTGGATTCTACTGTCATAATCTACTTGTTTTAATTAGCTTCATTTATTTCACTATATGCGACTTTCCATGTTTAGATAAAAATATTTCCATATATTTCCCTAATTATAGCACTTTAACATTTTCAAAACACTTGTCTTATAGGACCCTCACAAATAAGTTAGCTATTTTAGCATGTTAAGAGTGAAGAAAACTGGGTCTTTGATTTAAGTTCACTTTCCAGGAGCTGAGTTGAAGTCTAATAAAATTTGAGTCTAGATCTTTTACCTCTGCCTCTTTTTATATATTTCTTCCCTCTCTCCAAAAAAAAAAAAAAGGCCAATAAAAATATGACTCCTTTCATCTAAACATTTTTTTATTAGAAGCTGCCCTTGCTCAAAGAGATTCCAATTTGCAGACTCCTCCACAATAATAGCTACCATTTACTGAGTGCCCACTATGAGCCAGGCCAAGCACATCACGCAGACTGAACGAACCTTCAAACCCTCACAGCACACCATGAGCCTAGGGCCTACTACTATCGCCCTTACTCAAGGGAAGAAATCTAGGCACAGAGAAATCTTAAAACTTGCCCAAGGGCATGATAAATGGCAAAGCCAGATTTTCAACACAGGTAGTTTGATGTCCTACTTACAATCACTAAACCACCCCATTTTACTTTATAAACCTTATTTGAATATGGAATGGAATGTTGGTTTATAGAACATCCAGAAATTACAACAGACCTAGAAAATTCCAAAGCTCTCTCTAGTTAGTTACACAAGTGTGAGAAACAATTCCTCATCGACTCCCTCTTAGGGCCTCAGCTGCTGCCCCCACTACAAATTCCCATGCCTTCCTGACACTCGATTGTGCAGTATCGAGTCAAAAACCAAGATCCAATTCTCCACAGGCACCAGCCCGTCAGGCCAGCTAGCAACAACCAAATTTATAGCTAATAAAACCAGTTAATTGCACAGCATGAAGTACCGTCTCTCTATGCAAAAATTACATGGTTAGGAATTTTGAGCGACTCTCACAATCTGATTAGCTAAGTGCTTTATAATATTACTCTACAGTGCAACAGAGTTTGATTATTTATATCCCATAAGAGAAATGTTTGCCACATTTATTATGGAAATCTGCAAAATCATTTAGAAGAATTCAGGCAAATTTAATATTAAAATAGTCTGAAAAGTCCTTTAATATCTTGTAGATGCCACTTAGACAGTATCTTGAATACCTGGATTCTTCAGCTAAATTAATGATCTCACTATTTCTGGGTTCTGTCAGCATACTCAAACAACAGTGAATGACAAAGGTATGTGGGTGACACCTGCCAGACTATGGATATTTTTTTAAAGTACCAAACCCTAACAAATATATGGTAAAAATAATCTTGAGTCATAGATTCTGAAGAATGGAAGGGATTTGAAGTCTTCCAGTCTTTTCTTTCACTGCCCCCAACCACAAGCCCCACCTTAAAGCAATTCACTTTTAAAGACAAAAGATCATTTTCCCGTAAAGGTTTAATGAAAAGAGCCTCCAATACCTAATAACCATCACCAGCAACCACAACATCCTTTCTTTTTGCTTACCCTCATGCTGAAATACAAGTCTGTATTGGTGCTCAGTAGGAGACAGTGAAAGAGAATTCCTGAAGCCTGATGACTACTTCCTGAAGGCCAATGTCCAGGATAGTTTCTCCTAAGCCTAACCATTCTAATTCTTACCAATTTTCTTGACACGTCTTATTTTTCAGTCTTTTGGTTACCTACCTATGTCTATGCAAAGACAATAGTCATTCTGAAAACATGGTCAGATAACTGGCATTCTGCAGAGCTGCCCAACTATATTGACTTTTTACCCTGATGTTGGGGTACGGTGTAAACTTATTCATGGTGGTTCTCCTAAAACCTGTCTTTTGATATTCTCCTCCCCCACCTAAAAGAAAACTTCTGATGTTATTATGTAATTCAATCATATAAAGTTAGAATTCAAGCAAAATAGTCTTAGTAAAAGAAATATTTCTAATTTTCCTGAACTGACCTGTTTTTATCCCACTCCCGCTGTGATTACTATAACCTATCGTATTACATTTTTCACCCTGATTGCTGGCAAGCTTCTACCCAAATCTCTTGCCTACATCTAAAACTACAGAGAACCTCATGGGTGCGTTTTTATCAGACTAACTTCATTCCTGCTTCCATTTTGTTTTTTACCATGTTTGCTCTCTCCCCCATTTTCCTATTTTTAATTTTTTTAACCCCACAATTAGTATCTTTATTAGTTGCCTTAAATCACTTCGACAAGAAAGCCATACAATAAAATAATATTTTGTAGTGCGTCTCAAATTAGAACCCTTCAGATTCCTGGTCTACAGAGAGGTCCTTGGTGGCACATGAAATCAAACTTCAAAGATACCCTGGTCTAATGGAAGGGTTAGCTCTTGGTTACCTATCTGTGTATTCAAATACTATTTCCTTGACTTTCTCTTCTCCAGGAGACTTCAACAGCATTCTGCTTTAGCAACCTATAACGATCCCTTACACTCTTTTATTACCCACCCATCTCAAACTTAGAAACCCCTCTCTGACCTCAACCCCTTATCCTTACTCCCATTAAAACTGTTCTTCATTTGGCCCACTGAGGTCTCTTACCCTTAATTCCTTTCAGTTTTTCCTTTCTAATCAACTGAGTTCTCCTGAAAGAAACAGAGATCCAAAATAACAGTAGTTTAAACAAAACACTTTACATTGTCTCAAAAACAAGAAGGCTGCAGGAAGCCCAATATGGCTGCTCCACAACTATACTCTTTTCCACCATCTTTAGCACTGGCTTGCATCCTCAAGGTTACCTAATGGTCACAATATAACTCCTGGGGTTCCAAGCCATTATATTCACATTCCAGGAAGCAGGAGGGAGGACAGTACATAACAGTTTCCTCCTAGGTCAGCCTCTTTTAAAGAGCTTTCTCAGAAATTTCATCTTATTTTCAGAGAAGGCTGGAGAATGTAGTTTTAAGTTACAGTAGCATATCTAACAATACATGAACCCTAAGAAAGACAAGGGGAATAGATATTGGGTGGATAACTAATAGTTAATGCCATAGCACCAAGCTGTTGGTGATCAAGCTTCTGTCTAATAAAAGGGTCTTCAAGATACCACACATAACTTTACACTCCTTGGTCAAATACCGCAAAACCCTAAAGCTCTAGTTCTCATCCCACCAATTTCTAAGTATGAAAAAATCCAATAACTACCTTTCTATGTTTCTCAGTGCTTGCAGACAAGCTTTTATGACAGAAACATCCTGAGACAATTAACATGGTATATTTATAGTCTGTACATTTATTGAAAGCTAAAAGATGATAGCAATCATTTTGAGTATCTCCAACTGGCTCCCCTTTTCATTCTCCATTCACCCAACAAATATTGTCAATGTGCCAGGCACAATTTTTTGGTGCTGAGGATAGTGATGAACAAGATAGCAAAACCCTAACCTTCATGGAGCTTACGATCTACTGGAGGAAGACAATGATATCAAGAAATAAATGAGGGATGCCTGGGTGGCTCAGTTGGTTAAGTGTCTGCCTTCAACTCAGGTCATGATCCCAGGGTCCTGGGATCAAGTCCCACAAGCCTGCTTCTCCCTCTCCCTCTGCCTGATGCTCCCCCCGCTCATGCTCGTGCTCTCTCTCTTTCTAATATATAAATAAAATCTTTAAAAAAATTAAAAACAAGACAATTTTCAGGAGTCGACTATAATAAACCTCAAGTCTTACGTCCTTTAGCTAGTCCTGTCATCCTCAGATGACTATGAGTACTCTTACGCTGGGGAAACAGGCCTAACTGCCTTCAGCTTTCCTACCTTACACTCCCGTTCTTCCTTTCTGCCTCAGAGAGAAAGCAAGCCTTCCTTCCCCCCAGACCTTACCCTGACACCTGTGCCCTTTATATCGCCCTTTCTTCCCTCAGGATATGATACACCGTCAATTATGTCCTTTCTGGAATCTTTAATCTCTAAGTCTCTCCTCTAGGTTAAAAAATGCCTGAGTTTCATCTCTCCAAGAACCAAACAACTTTCCTTGACCCTCATCTCCTTCTCAACCTACTTTCCTAAACATCAAAACTTCCTGAAATAATACTTCACCTTAAATTCTATTTCCTCACTTTCTATTCACCCCTTAATCCCATTATGTTTGGCTGGATTTTTATTCCATTGTTAAAATTTCCCTAATAACTGAATTCTGATCTTTTAAATACTCTACAGTTTCTATTCTCAGTTTTCTAGTTAAATATAACCATGCTTCTTCCCCTTAACATTTTTTTAAAGATTTTATTCATTTATTTATTTGAGAGAGAGAGAGAGAGAGAGAGAGAGAGAGCACATGAGAGGGGGGAGGGTCAGAGGGAGAAGCAGACTCCCCGCCGAGCAGGGAGCCTGATGCAGGACTCGATCCCGGGACTCCAGGATCATGACCTGAGGCCAAGGCAGTCGCTTAAGCAACTGAGTCACCCGGGCGCCCCTTCCCCTTAACATTATGATATTGTCTTTAGCTTCTGTACTTGTGTTATATCCTGATATGAATGAAAACAAGGATGCGACAGGCACTGTAAGTCAAATGGAAATAAATAAACCACTACTGTCAAGGGCTTACACAGTACCAAAGGGAAAAGACAAGTGCAAAATAACGAGGTGCAAAATAACCACCAGAAGGACAGAGTGCTGTGGAGTGTGGAGGATGCATGTGCAGATCTGGCGACAGCATGGGCTAATGCAAACCTTCAACTGGACCATGAAGAACGGTTCAGATACAGACTAATAGCTGGGGAAGGTCTGCCATTCCAAGCAGAAGAAACAGCAAGAGCTTTGGTGGACAGGCAGCATGGGGCAGCAAGCTTGAGGAACAGAAGCACCTCCGTTTGACTGTGAATGTGAAACACATGGAGGGAAACAGAAGTAGGTAATGGAATTGCTAACACGCGGCAACATGGCAACACATGCCAAGCTGATTTTCATGTTGCATTTCACTAGGAGCCACTCCTAAAAAGTGAAAAAACACTTCAAAGGTTCAAAGAGAACCTTTCAGGATCAGTGAGGTCTATGGAAGTGAAAGAGTTACTAATTTACGACCCCATGGAACTTAAAGGTCATCTGCTCTAACTGGCCTCTTAATGAAGTTATCCCCATAGGGATATTCCATGAAATAGACACCCCACCTCTGACTGAACACTCCCAATGACAGGTCAACACCAGGGGATGTTTTATTGGGAACTGAGAAATGATTGATCTAAATGGGTGAGGCTGGAGATGGGTTGAGTCACCCTAGAGTGAAAGATCCTTCCAGGACCAGAGGACAGGAGATAACTTGATTGAAAGTACCAACATATTTAATAAGGAAGTGTGTTTGCATGGGCACACACGTATGTGTGTATTGGGTGATAGTTAGAGATGGTCAACCACCACGGCCTGGAAAAGAGTCAAAGACTCTTTTAGTAAAAAGTAAAAAAGTAAAAAAAGTAAACCTTGGCAGGGAGAAGAGGCTGGGGGAGGGGTTAAGGCAGAGGAACTTCCCCAGGGAGAAGGTGCCTCCTGTTTAAGGGCAGACAAATCAGACTGTTAGCAGAACGCAGTATTAGAATATATTCACATCCCATTACGAACTCCTCTTGTTCTGATCCACACTCATAAAGCAATGTCTTTGTAAGTTTGTTTCCCATATAACTCACCTACAAATAGAAAATTTTCAAATTAGCAAATTGATTTTATTCTTCAGTCACAGTCAAATATGTTAATGGGATTTAGCATCCCGAGTCCACCGCTCCGAAGATGAAATTTCTGAACACATAAAGCAAAAGCTACCTTACTAGGGATCTATTTGGGTAGCTACCAGCTTTGCCTAGGAAGTACCTTTACTATATCCTTGGGAGCCTTAAGATCTCCTATAGCAGGAAACTACTTTTCATGATAGCCTATTTTAATCATTTCAAATTACTAGAGCTGACTCATGTAACTTCCTGTGTTCTTGAATTGAACTTGCTTGCCAGATCCATTTCAGTTCAGATTTTTATCTCATTTCCAAACACCGCCTCACCCCAAATTCCAATTTTTCTCTTTGCTTGAAGAGTCAGTTGGTATCCTTAATCTGACTGTGACTCTACTTAATACCTTAATACCTCTGAGCAGAAAGGAAGAGAAAAGAGTTCCTTTAAAGGCATTTGGTAAATGGTACTTAATGATACTGTAAATGGACCCATTCTTCCATGCTGGTTGACTAAAGCAGTGTTTGTGTAACGGATTCCTTTTATTTCTTGCAACAATGCACAGGACCCCGGAGAGATCAGGGACAGGCCTCAGTTGATACCTGGAGTTCTCTAGGTGGAACTCATCTCATGTCAAAGACTTTATCACTAGAAGTCTAAGAGAAAATAATTCAAAATTTTCTGTATAAAACTATCAACTACACATGACTCTGAAGAGACGAGAATTGTTTTGCATGTAAATAAATATAAACCTGGAGATGATTGATGCCATATACCAACCTAAACCAGAGCAACCTTCTGGCAGCCCAAGGCATTTAACAAAACACACAGAAAGTCATGGCTGAATATGGCTGAGATGTAACAGTGGGCCCAGAGATAAAGAAGAAAATATATTAGAACACCACCATGTTTTAGAAGACAGATAGAAAATTGTGAACTATAACGCATGAGTGTATAGACCCTGTTAAGGGCCTGCAGAAAGCTATACATATGTCTTTAAGGCTGAGAGAAAGGGATTTCATACAGGTGACCCACATCACAGAAATACTATCATTAGTGTAATTCTTTTGTAGTCCATGGATGTAGAAGCCATGGAGTTCCGGAACCTGTAAGCTGAGTACATCCTTCCTCATACATTACTCTACCTAATGCTAATGGAAAGCTTCCTGTGTGTCAACACTGTCTCATCACCTCACTTCCATTAGCTCATTTAATCCATGAAGTAAGCACTATTACCATCCCCGGTTTATCTCTAAGAAACCAAAGAACAGAGAGATTAGGTAACCTGCCCACGGTATAAGAAGCAACTAAAGCAAAATTCAAACCAGGAGTTAACTGTGATGCAATACCGCCTCTCTCGCAAATGAATATCAATTTCCAAAATCACACAGATGTACATGCACACATATTTCTAGATATTACATATGAATAAATAAACTCACCTATGATGGTACTTGTGCCTAGGACTTTGTACACAGTACAAATAAATAACATATTTATTTGACCCGAGTATGGAGAGAACTCTAGAATCAGAATCAAGAGACCGGCATTCCAGTCTTGCTTCTGACACTTGACAGCTATGTGATTCAGGGTCAGCTTACCTACGGAAAAAATGTCAAAATGTGAAGGTGAAAAAGACAGAATGAATGATCTAAAATCTCTTCAACTCTAACATTCTGTCTTAAATCTCATTTCATTAGTACGGGGTGGAGCCCACGTGCGGGTGTCTCTTGGAAGCTTCTCAGGTGAGTCTAACATGGCTTAGGTGAGCAGCCAGGATTCAGACCCTGGAGGGTAGTTCTGGGGCAAACCTGAATGGTAGTCCAGTTACTCCGGAGTCGGAAAATGCCCGGGCTAAATATCAGCTCTACCAGGTATGAACTGCGTGACCCTGCAAGTCTCTTAATGTCACTGAGCTCGGTCTTTATCTACAAAATGAAGAAAACTGTTATCTACTTAAAATAGCTGTGAGGACCAAATTTAAATGGAAAGTACTCACTAGACCCCAGTTTTCCCCAATAAATGTTAGCTACTAGCGACTGTACCTAGAGCAATTCAAAGAAAAAAAATGTTAAAAGATACACAGAACTGAACTCAGATATACAGAACATCAGCCAGAAATATGCATTGCTAGCAAATAGATCACAGACTGGCAGCAACAGCACAGTGAAACTCGTAAAAGAGGCCAAAGCACAGGTCTGGGCAGGACACTGAGCACAGACCAGACAGTCCAGTGAATACAGCATCAGTAAAGAGGTAAGGCATAAGTCATCCAGCATACTCCGGTAATCATCATACCTGGCAGAAGAACCTCTAATTAAAAGACCAAAATACACCAAGATGACCAAAGGTGTTAAGCCTGATTCTTTAAACCTCAAAATAAATCTCTTAAAGTCCCCTACTATTTTAAAAGATCAAGTGCCAAGCTGCAAGTCACTGAACATCCCTTCTCCTTGCCACTCCCAGGGTAAGGAATCTGGCTTAGCATCACTAGCCTCCCGATTACGGCGCCCGTGGCACGAATCTGAATTTGACGGGGCCATGCTTGTGTTTCTATTTCCTGCCCATCCTCAGGTTTCTGTGTCAGAGGTCACAGACGACCACACCATGCCATCATTCTTTTTTCAAAACACCTGTCATTATTCATCATGGTGAGGTTTCTATTGTATTGGTTTAATCAAATACGTACTATATTCTCCATTCGAATATGGGAGGGCCCCTGGCTCAACCTCAACAGCAAACATATTTTTTAAGTTATTTTTCCAGTGCTGAACACAGACCATAGTGATCTGTTAGCTGTAAAATGAAGATCTTACCCGTGGGGAGGCTGCCAGGGGAAGCAGTGTGTTCTTACGGAAGCAGCACTGAACACGGGCACCGAGCAGGGAATGTATAGACTGCGTTCCGGGTCTGGTTTCTCCACACCCCCGGGCGCCGGGCAGCCAGCTTCCTAGCCTTTCAAACATTAGAAGTCTCTGGGCTAGGGGACAGGAAGAACTTCCAAATAAAATTTTTAAAAATACACTTAGTACTCTGGAGTAATTTTTAGATTCAGAGGAAGGCTGGGTTTTAGACCGAGTGTCCACTTAAAGAGTACGTATGTCAAACCCATTCAATATAACGTAATGTTAGCAGACAAAAACTCCGATATGTGGGAGGGGGGCGGGCAGGGAGAGGGTGGGGGAGTGGGACAGTGAGAAAAAGATGGTGGGCAAATAGCTGAGCAGAGGCACGAGAAAGAGTAAATTCTTTAGTTGTAATGAATAGCAATCCAGCTATTTCAGCTTTCAGCATTATCTTCAGGAAAACCATATTAACAAATAAAATCCAGAAAACTTTTAAGTCTTTTTGGAAGCCAGTTATAGAATGCTTCTTGATCAAATTCATATTTCAGAGAGGTTCGAATTATTCCTTGTCAAGTCTGGTGGCATACTATTTTGAGTCAAAAGCAAAGAGGCTGTGTGCCGTGGCAACTGCTGCTGGCTGCCTTCTTTTTTTTTTTTTTTTTTTAATTTTTTTTAAAGATTTTATTTATTTATTAGAGAGAGAGAATGAGAGATAGAGAGCACAAGAGGGAAGAGGGTCAGAGGGAGAAGCAGACTCCCCGCCAAGCAGGGAGCCCGATGTGGGACTCGATCCCGGGACTCCAGGATCATGACCTGAGCCGAAGGCAGTCGCTTAACCAACTGAGCCACCCAGGCACCCTGCTGGCTGCCTTCTATTGTGTTTCCAGCAGCCATGCCCCACCCATATCTGTCACCTCCCGATCGGCTCCTCGCTAAACGTGGCCACGGAATACAATTCTGGCTAAAAGAGGTAAGAAATTACTATTCCCATACAAAAAATAAAGTTGGACTCCCTTCCTCATACCATACACAAAAATTAACTCAAAATGGATTATAAACACAAACAATGAGCTAAGACTACGAAACATTTTAGAAGAAAATATCAGAGTAAATCTTTGTGACCCTGGGTCAGGCAAAGCCTTCTTAGATATGACACTAAAAGCATGAGCAACAAAAGAATCGGTATATTAAACTTTATAAAAAATTAAAAACATTGGTCCTTCAACAGACACCACAAAGAAAATGAAAAAGAAAACTCAGAGAATCAAAGAATACATTCGTAAATAATATATCTGATAAGGGACTTATATTTAGAATGTATAAAAATTCTTACAACTCAATAATAAAAAGACAATTAACCCAGTTAAAAATAGGTAAAGAATCTGAATAGCAGTTTTCCAAAACAAATATTCAAATGGCCAATAAGCACATGAAAAGATGCTCAACACCAGTATTCACTGGAAAATGACAAATCAAAACCACTATGAGATTCCATTTCATACCCACTAGGGTGGCTGCAATAAAAAAAAAAAAAAGATAATAACAAGTGTTGGTAAAGATTTATCCAGAAATTAGAACCTTCACATCCTTCTAGTAGGAATGTAAAACAGTACTGACGGTTACTCAAACAATAAATACAAAGCTATCGTGTGACTCAGAAATTCTACTCCTAGGAATAGTGGCAAGAAAAGAAAAATCCTATGTCCATACACAAATGTTCATATCAGCATTATTCCTAATAGCCAAAAAGTAGAAAACAATCCAAATGTCTATCATCTGATAAACAGATAAAATGTGGCATATCCATACAATGGGATATTTGGCAATAGAAAGAAATAAAGTATGTGATACTGTGATTTATAATAAGTATATATTTGGTCTTCTTCCCCATTTCTGGCACAGAGCTCCTAAAACCCTTGGAATTTCCTAACTGATGCGAGTGAAAAGGGGTCTTTTGTTCTGTTAATGAGGTGACTTTGGAAAGCACCTAAGCTTGGGGGCTGGTTGCCAGAAGCAACCCTGTGATTAGAGGGTTAGAACTTTCATTCCCCTCCCCCCCCCCCCCCCCCCCGGCCTCCTGGGAGGGGAGAAGGGCTGGAGGGTGAATCATATGCCAATGGCCAACGATTTAATCAATCATGACTGTGTACTGAAGTCTCCACAGATGGACAGGGTTCAGGAGCTTCCAGGCTGGTGAACACATGGAGATGCTGGGGGAGCGCGTGCCTGAAGAGGGGAAGGAAGTCTCACCAGCCTCGCATGGCCTTGCCTTAGGCATCTCTTCCATCTGGCCGTTCCTGAATGGTATCTTTTTGTAATAAACGATGATCCAGTAAGTAAAAACGTTTTCCTGAGTTCTACTGGCCGTTCTAGCAAATTAAATGAACCTAAGAAGGGGGTCATAGAAACCTCTGCTTTTCAGTCAGTCAGAAGTACCTGTCACAACCTGGGCTTAGCCCGTGTTGTCTGCTGCTGTCTCCAGGTAGACTGTGTCAGAATTGAGTTGAACGGTAGGACACCCTACTGGTTTGTGTGGAAACAACCCCTCCCCACACCAGAATTAGGTCCAGGAACCCATTTAAGTAGATATATGCTACAACATGGATGAGCCCAGAAAACATGCTAAGTCCAAGAATCCAGTCACAAAAAGCCACGTATTATATAATTCTATTTATATGAAATATCCAGAGAAGGCAAATCTACAGAAAAAGTAGATTAGTGGTTGCTTAGGGCTAGGTTGTGGGGGAGTTGAGGGAATATGAGAAATTACTGTAAACGGATCTGGATTTCTTTTTGGGGTGAAAATATTCTAAAAGTGATTGTGATGATAATGGCATAACTGTGAATGTACTAAAAACCATTTAATTGTACACTTTAAATGCATGGGTTATATGGTCTGTGGATATTTAATTTCATATTCAGTGTTACACATATGAATATACATGTATATATTTATACATATGAAATTACTGATTGGTGCTTTGGGAGAAGCCCTTTAAAAGGCAACAGACTTGCTTGGCTTATTCTTTTGCCTTTTTAAAAAAACTGAACTTTTGTTTTTTAACTAAGGTGAAATTTATATATCATAAAATAAACAGATCTTAAATGAATAATGTAAAGGGCTTTTGATACACGTAGGTATTTGTGTTTCATCGCAATCAGGATATAGACTATTTCTATCTTTCCATGTACCTTTTTGTCAATACGACCCCTCATAGGCACTGTTTTGCTTTTTTTAAAAAAAAAGATCTATCTATTTTAGAGAGTGCGTGAGCAGGTGGAGGGGCAGAGGGAAAGGGGAAAGGATCTAAAGCAGACTCCCGCTGAGCCTGGAGCCCCATGTGGGGCTCCATCTCATGACCCTGAGATCATGACCTGAGCCAAACCAAGAGTGGGACGCTTAACCAACTGAGCCACCCAAGCGCCCCAAAACTGTTCTGCTTTCTAGTACCACTGATTAGTTTTGCCTTTTGAAATTCACATAAACGGAATCATACCATATGTACGATTTCTTACTAAACAGTATGTTTTTGAGATTCATCTATGTTGCTGCATTTATCAGTAGTTAATTCTTTTTATTGCTAATTAGAATTCCATTTTATCAATATAATATTGTTTATTTATCCATTTTCCTACTAATGAGTATGTGGGTTATTCCCAATTTTGAGCTATTATAGATAAAGATGCTACAAATATTCTTATACTAGTCTTTTTTGAACATATGTTTTCATTCCACTTGGGTAAATACCTATAAGTTGAATCGCTAGATCATAGGCAGGGTAAGCTGGGGGCTTAATTTTTGAAGAAACAGGCAAAAAACACCCCAAAGTGGTCATACTATTTCACACTCTATGAGAAGGTGCTAATCTACATTCTCACCAATATTTGGTGTTGCTGGTTTTAAAAATTTTAGCCATTCTAATGGGTGTGAAATGAATCTCACTGTGGTTTTAATTTGCATTTCCCTAATGACTAATACTATTGAGCACTTTCACACATGCTTACTGATTATCCATATACAGTTGACCCTTGAACACAGGGATCGGTGCACTGACCCTCTGTGCAGTCGAAAATCTTTTGACCGCCCCCCTCCAAAATTTAACTACTAATAGCCTACTGTTCACCAGAGGCCTTACAGATAATGGAGCCAGTCAATTAACACATATTTTGTATATGTACTATATACTGTATTATTACAATAAAGTAAGCTAGAGAAAATGTTGAGAAAAATCATTAAAAAAATACAGTGCTGTGGGGCACCTAGGTGGCTCAGCTGTTAAGTGTCTGCCTTCAGCTCAGGTCATGGTCCCAGGGTCCTGGGATCGAGCCCCCCCTCGGGCTCCCTGCTCAGCGGGAAGCCTGCTTCTCCCTCTCCCACTCCCCCTGCTTGTGTTCCCTCTCTCGCTGTGTCTCTCTCTGTCAAATAAATAAAATCTTAAAAAAAAAAATACAGTGCTGTATTTATCAAAAAATCCACATATCAGGGGACCTGTACAGTCCACACCCATGTTGTTTAAGAGGCAACTGAGTATCTTTTGTGGAGTGACTGTTCAAATCTTCTATTTTAAAATTTTCTTATTTATCTTTTTCTTTTTAAAGATTTTATTTATGAGACAGAGAGAGAGAGAGAGAGAAACAGCATGAGAGGGGAGAGAGTAAGAGGGAGAAGCAGGCTCCCTGCTGAGCCGGGAGCCCAATGTGGGACTCCATCCCAGTACTCTGGGATCATGACCTGAGCCAAAGGCAGTCGCTTAACCAACTGAGCCACCCAGGTACCCTTATTTATCTTTTCAATATTGATTTGTAGGAGTTCTTAAATATTCTAGATATAAATCCTTTGACAGATACATCTATTATAAATACTTTTTCCCAGTCTGTGCCTGCTTCTTTATTTTAAACCATTTCTTTTCATGAGCAGAAATTTAAAATTTGATGAAACTCTAGTCATCAATTTTTACTTTTATTACTAACATTTTTTGTAGTTTGGCTACCATAAGATTGTAAAATATTCCTTTTCTTATAGAAATTTTTTGGTTTTAACTTTTACATTTTGGTTTATAATGGATCTTGAAATAATTTTTTGTGTATGGTGTAAAGTAGGAGTTAAGTTTTTTAAATATGCATACCTACCTACTGTTCCAGAAATATTTACTAAAAATATTTCCTCTTCTGCATTTAATTACATTGGCATGTTTATTAAAATTCAACAGACTTTAATATGTGGAGGGCTAAATCTGAAATTCTGTTGCATTGATCTATGTTTCTACCTTTACGCCAATACCACACCATCTGAATTACTGGACTTTTGCAGTCCGTCTTCAAATCAAGAAGTGTGAATCCTCCAACAAAGTTCTTCTTATACAAATCAATTTTTAGGGGAAAGTGACATCTGAACAATAGTGTGTTTTACAATTCATGAACATGATCTCTGTCTTCTTATTTAGATCATCTTTAATTTTTCTCAGCAATGTTTTGTAGTTTTCAGCGTGGAAATTTTTCATACCTTCCATTAAATTTATTTCTCAGTATTTCTTGTTTGATGCTATTCTAAATAAACTGTTTTCTAAAGAAATTTTATTTTTTGAATTGTTTGCTCCTAGTATATAGCAATATAATCAACTTGTTTCCTGTAACTTTACTAAATTAATCCATCACTTCTAAGAGTTGTTTTGAAAACTTAAGATTTTCTATGTAAATAATGATTTCATCTGCAAAAAAAGGCAGATTTATTTCTTCCTTTCCAATCTTTAGCCTTTTGCTTCTTTTTCTTGTCTTACTGTTCTGACTAGGACTTCCAGTACAACACCGAACACAAATGGTGAAAGTAGGCAAAAGGATTTATCCTGCTTGGGGTCTGCTGAACTTTTAGGACCTATATGTTTTCCACCAAAGTTGGGAAATTTTAAGTTATCATTTCTTCAATTTTTTTTCTGTCCACCCTCTCTCTCCTTTCCTTCAGGAAGTCCAATTGTATGTTTTAGACTCATATTGTCTCATATTACTGAGTTTTCAATTTTTTTAAGTCTTTTTTCCCTTGTGGTCTTCAGATTTGATAAATTCTATTAATTTGTTTTTATATACACTGACTCTTCCTTTTGCCTTCCCTAATTTGCTATTAAGCCCCATCTAATAAAATAAAAACTTCAAAGACTGCAGTTTTTCATGTCTAGAATTTTTAGTTCCTTTCTTTCTGCTGAATTTCCCATTCTGTTCTTTCATTATGATCATGTTTTCCTTTAAGTTCTTGAACCTGTTAATAAAAGCTGCTTTAAATTGTCTGCTAATTACAACATCTGGGTCATCTCAGAGTTTCCAGTAAAACATTTTCATGTTTCTCCATGTGTCCAGTATTTTTTTATTGTACACTGGCCAAGAATATAATTTGCTATAATAAGTGAGGGTAAACAAATACTATTTAAACACAAAATATAAAAGCTACTAAAAGAAATGAGAGGGCTCTCTATATAGTCACATAGTGCCTCAATATACTAAGTTTAAAACCCAAGTTTCAATATATATACATATAACAACAGCATGACCCAAGTTTTTAACATTTTATTTTATTTTGAGGTAACTATGTAGCTGTAAAATCCCATATACCCTACCCAGTTTATATTCTGCATACCTTCAGCACAGTATCATAATCAGGAAATTGATACTGATATAATCCACTGATCTTATTCAGATTTCACCAGTTTTATATGCACTTGTGTGTGTGTGTTAAGTTCTAGATAATTTTATCATACATATATTCAAGCGATCACCACCACAGTCAAGATATAGGCAGTTCCATCACAAATTTCCCTCATGCTACCCTTTCTAGAAATATAATCCATTTGTATGGAGGGAAAAATATTAGTACAGCTTATAAATGCAGAGAAAAAATCAATCTGGAAAGTTATTCATAAACTGCTAAGTTTCAGAGTATAAGATTATAGGGAGGAGAAATGTTTTGCTTCTTTACAGGCTGCTGTAATGTTTGGTTTTTTTTTTTTTTAGAATGAGCATGCATTTTTTTAATATAAAAAATAAAATCTGGAAAATAAATATAACATGGAAATACCTGGTTATACGTATAGCACAGTGAAAAAATGGATAAAAGTAGAAACTTAAAGAAGAAGCATGATACTGAAGTATATCAACTAAGATATACTCTTTAGAAATCTATTTTCCTATTATTAGTGTACTGTCTCCAAGTTACGTTCCTTTATTTAAGTAAGAACTGGTCACTTTTAATACTAGGAAGAGATTCCAAAAAGGAAAAAAAAAAAAACACTTCAAAAATTTTGCAGAAACCTAAAAAGTCACAATAAATGGAGCTATAGTACTTATGAATAAGATAAGAATTAGGGGACAATTAGACACTTAATAAATATCACCTGGTAAGAGTTTCCTGAGTATAATTTTAATGTCCTTTTAAAAAATCACATTACAGTATTGCATTATTCCTTTAATGCTGGGCCAAAACTGTTAGCATGTGGTATAGACTCAGAATAATTTAGAGAAGAGCTTTCTGATGGTCAGTTTTCCAAAGATGAAATGGATTGTCCCAGGAGGTTAATGAGTTCTCCATCATTAGTAATCAGAATTCAAACAGAAGCAAAATGCTTATTTGCAACAGGAATGTTGCAGAGGAGATTCAGGCATCAGAAATATTGATTAAGGTCTTTTCCAAAGCTGAGGTTCCAAGGGTAAACAGCACTAGATCCAGAGCCAGAAAACCTAAGATTAAGTTCTGTTTTCTCCCATATAATTTTGGGAATCATACTAAACCTGTTCCAATATTAATAAAGGAAATGATATAAATAACAGTGCTTTGTAAATGGTAAAAACGCTAGCTGAATAATATTATCATTTGAGGATAATGCAAGGGATACTGGATTAAAACCCTAACAGAAGTTATTTAAGCCAGCCATTAAGCAGATTTCTGAATGGTAAGGATCATAGAACCCATTTTTCCAGAGAGGCCATGGAATTTTAACAAGAGATAGATATTTTCAGTATCTGCAATGACTTAGATAAAATCTTGATCTAGAACAAGAAGCTCAATTGTGATTTATGTGGTGCTACTTCCCTTGCTGCTAGAAACACTATGAAGAAAAGCAAAATGACCTTTTACTGCTAATGTTGAAGTGTTACCAAATGCCTATCATTCAAGCATATTTAACCTTCTTTCCTATAACAAGCAGAGGGTAGGCAGCTGAATGTTATTTAAAATCTAACACACACAGTAGGAACTTGTCAGTGTGCTCCTGACAAAAGCTCCAAACTGGCAAAGCAAAGACCTGGGCCCTACGACTGGATTTATTGCTACCCAACATAACTATGCTGCACTTCAGATTACTGATTTTTGGAGGTTTGGGACTGTCAGATTAAAATAGCTATTAAAAGTTCGGTTTGATTACTGTATTAGATTTCTTTTTTTTTTTAAGATTTTATTTATTTGAGAGAGAGAGAATGAGAGGTAGAGAGCATGAGAGGGAAGAGGTTCAGAGGGAGAAGCAGACTCCCTGCTGAGCAGAGAGCCCGACGTGGGACTCGATCCCGGGACTCCAGGGTCATGACCTGAGCCGAAGGCAGTCGCTCAACCAACTGAGCCACCCAGGTGCCCTGTATTAGATTTCTAAGATAACAGACCTTTTCATTATTATGTGCAAATCTACCCAATAAGCAAAACACCTACCACAGTATCAATCCTCCATCATCTTTCAAATCCCCTCCTATTATCTTGACGTGACTATATACAAAGTAGCTAAATCTTAAGCCATCCATAATTAGGAGTGCACAACACACAGAAAAGAAAGTCTCATAGTTCAATCATAAACACTTTCAGATTTTAAATATCCTAAAATTACAAATATTTATTAATTTACCTGGAATAAATGAGAACTGTTAAAGTAGAAAGAAATGGCTGGATAATTGTTTAAATAAATTTTTGTACGTTGACTGACTGAAGAGCACTTTTACTTTCTTTTACTTAACCCTTGCTGCCCAAGAGCCAACAGTCCTCGTATTAGAAAATTTTATGTGGGTTACAATTTAAGTCACTACTGTACTTTAAACACTAGACAAAATCAAATTTCCTTCTGTTTCTGCTCATAGACTCCCATTTGTTTCTTAGGACCCACAGATTTTCAACAGAATATAAAATACAGTAACAGCAACATACCTATTCACTGAAAGAGACAAAAAAAACCCACACACAGTTCTTTTTTACTGCTATATGATTACTAGACAATCTCCCTTACACACAAAATTACTTGCCCAGAAAAAGATCTTTTCAAGCTGACATTTTAATTAAAATGGATGCTTCTGTCTTCTTGAGCCTGCCTCCCCAAACAGAGAACTTGGGATATTTATAATTCTCTTCTTTACACACCTGCACCACACTGTGTGCCTCAGTAACAAGGTGACTATCAAAATACAAAAGACTTAATACAGTCATAATCACTATTATTCTTTAGGCCAAGTGTTTTGGCAGATCCCAACTCTAGATTCTGATAGTAAATGGGGAATTCTGCATATAAATTCTGGTAAATCATTATTTAAAATATAAGAAAATGTAACGAAGAGCTTAATAAAATCCAGCAGTTTAACACTCCCTAGCAATAAACACAGGAAATCATGTTTTCCCATGCAAAGTGCACAAACACAGCCATGATCCTTTTCAGGTTGAGAGAGAAACTGGGAAGACCAATCGCCTGAATATTTTCATAGCTACTGCTCCTGAAAAGTGGTACCTCTTGCAAGGAAAGGATAGAACAAAGATCTTAATGTTGCAGGTCTGAAGGATACCCACATCAAAACCAGGTAGAGTGGCCCTAACCTAAGTAGCTGGCAAACCGCAGGATGGATGTGGGCACTCTTCTGCCTAATAAAATCTGAATCAAACACTTTGCATCTGATTCTCCATGTGAGCTTTTATGCAAACTTCTAAAGTGCAAGGAATCCTGGGGTGGAAGAGCTATTCTGAGAGATTTCACATAGTTCATGTAATTAGGGAAACCACTTCCTTTGATTGTAAGTGTTCAAAACAGCTGAATTTCTCCTATCAAAGGCACTCTGTGATTTGGGTCACCTCTTTTACTTTCTCTTTCATGTTTCCCAGGATGAGAGGTGAAGCTGGAGAGCACATTATTTAGGGGAAAAAAAGATCTTGCTTTTTGTTTTAGGGATTGAACTTACACTATTCAAAAGACTGTCATTTAGAATCTTCCTTTCTTTCTCACCTCCTCTTTCCTTCTCCACCAAGGCTCTTCAGTAGAACACAATCCAAAAAACGCCAATTTAAGGCTGATGGAAAATGGTCAGATTGTGTGTAGAAGGATTCTAATTTTCATGTTTGGGTTTAAAACATAATTAGAAAGAATTTTAGTCTGCAGGATCTTGATCTCCATATTTTGAATTTTTGTTGTTCTAACATTGGAATAAGAAAGAGACAGGGACAGAGAGAGCGCGAGCGAGCGAGCACTGGAAAAAGCAGCCTCCTCTCCCCACTCCCCGCCCTCCCCCCCCCATAAAAAGCACAAGTCACCAGCAGCAAAGACTGCAGAAGAAACTATCACCCTGTTCTTTTCCTATATCCCTGGAGTATCCTTTTTCCCTAAAAGTAGAACACAGGCTTATTCAGTGAGGTGGTTCATGCTGCTCTGCTGTAGCTAATCTTAGCACTGATGCCGTTAAGGTGTTCAATTCGACTTATTCTAAAACATCCTGGTCAGTTTAGCACAGTTAGGTTTGACAGCGAATACACAAACTAAAAGGTAAAAAATAATTCACCGTTTACCAGCCACTTGGATGCCCATATTTTTACTGAATCTAAAACAAGATGAACAATAATATCTGTACTACAATCTCTAAGATTTTAGTTAATTTAAATGTCAGTTAATTAAAACTCTGGATAGTTAATAAAGACTAGTGATGTTATCAGTCACATCAAGGAAAAAGGGTTTTGAACCATATAAATAAAATATGACAAAATTCTCTAGAGTGACAATAATACCACTTGCATTCATTATATTTTTTACAATTCAAGGGAAATATAACTAAGCAGGAATTAAACCCATTTTACAGGTGAAGAAACTAAGTTCCAGAGTTAGCTGACTTGCCCTATATCCCGGTCAATAGGAGCAAAGTAGAAGAGGCTCTAGAAGTTTAAACAGGGAAGAACAGGGCATGGTCTCCATTGCTCAGGATCCTAAGTTTCTCTTATCACAGTCTAAAAAATCGTATTAGCTTCTCCAGCAAATACATCACACTTTAACTCATAGTAAGCCAAATATAAAATGTCCTTCTGTTAAGCCATATCGTCCTCATCATCTATTTACACTTAGTTTTCCAATGTCTAAGATGTTGCCTTCCCATCTCCTGGCTCACTGCTGTCATCTGTTGAGTTCTTTTCAGATTCTTTTTTTTTTTTTTAAGATTTTATTTACTTGATAGAGAGAGACACAACGAGAGAGGGAACACAAGCAGGAGGAGTGGGAGAGGGAGAAGCAGGCTTCCCGCGGAGCAGGGAGCCCGATGTGGGGCTCGATCCCAGGACCCTGGGACCATGACCTGAGCTGAAGGCAGACTCTTAATGACTGAGCCACCCAGGCGCCCCAAGTAAATGGGAGTATTATGCTACAAATTATTTTTTTTTAAGATTTTATTTATTTATTTGACAGAGACAGAGATAGCGAGAGCAGGAACACAAGCAGGGGGAGTGGGAGAGGGAGAGCAGGCTTCCCAAGGAGCAGGGAGCCCCAGGCGGGGCTCGATCCCAGGACCCCGGGACCATGACCTGAGCTAAAGGCAGACGCCTAACGCCTGAGCCACCCAGGCACCCCTCTTTTCAGATTCTTGATCTTATTGTGCCTTTTAAACACGTCCACTACTTCTCCTACTATCATACTGAGTCAGGTGCTACCTAAATTATTAATGTGTAAGTGTTGAATAGGACATGAGTAAAATTATTTAATTCCACAAAGATTAGATGTTCTTTACGTACTTGTAAGAGTGTGTACAAATTCACCTAATTTGTACATGGAAACTTTATTTCGATATTTTTATTGCAGCACCAGATAAATTTTGCCTTCCACACTGTAATCCATCCTCTTTGTTCCTATCACTATTATGATCCTTAGCACATTTTTGAGCCAAAATGTATTGAGCACTTGCTCTATGCCAAGCACTGCACTGAAAACCTTGCCTTCCCCCGAAGGTACTCTGAGGCAGGTGCTGGTAGTGTCCTTACTTGAGACCTGAGGACACAGGGCACAAAGACTATGCTAGTCAAGCGGCTGTGCAAGGGATTCCAATACAGGTCTGACTCCGGAACCCACACTTCAATCCACTGCCTCTGTATGGAAGGTGTTTGTCTACAAGCTTCTCTCTCCTGGTTCCACTGTAATATCCCTGTGGCTCCTCCAACATCCACCAAGTTCTGGTGTAGATCAAGTCCTTAATAAATGGTTCTGAAGTAAGGTGAAATCACAGCACAATAAGGATGGAGAGGGTGCTACAGGCTAAATAAAAGGTTTAAAAAAGACATCACACCTGTCTCCAAATATTGAGGGCTGCCAGGAGGATGTGCCAGACCCAATTTATCCGGTACCAGTGGATAGTACTGGAATCAATGGACTGAGTTAAAGGGTAGCAAATTCTAACTGAAATCACCTAAGGGTGATTTAAAAGAGAACACCACAAAAGGGAGAAAAAGGGTGCCTTACTATAAGGTTCCTATTATCAGTGCTATTTAAAGTATCCAGATGACCAGCAAGGGGGAAAAATAACCCCATCCTGAGAATCTTTGGTTAGGGTAGACCGGTGGTTCCTAAACACCAGTCCACTGACCTGCTACATCAGGGATAAATGTTTCTTATAAACACACACACACACACACAGCTGCCTGCCTAGGCTCTACTCTGGAACTGCTAAATCAGAATTCTCGAAGTAGGACCGAGCTATGTGTAGGTTAACAAGCCACCAGGTCATCCTGATGTGCGGCCAAAATTAGGAAGACCGGACATGTGCGGCCAAAATTAGGAAGACCGGACTTGTGAAGTTCTTCTCAACTTTAAGCTCTAATTTTATGAAGATGTGCTTTCATTTGTCTCTTCACTTTATTATTACTGCAGTTAAACTTCTGAAGTACTACAGATGTTATGGTCCCTGACTGACTCTCTTTACACCAAACTCTCCTTTCACTTTGTCCTTTCTGTTAAGAGTTATTGTGAGAGCTTTTTCCAGGAAGTCAGTGTCCACTTGGAGTTTCCCAGTTGTGTGCCATCTTTCTACACATTACCCAATCTGTTTTCAGATCCGAGCCACTTTTGTGACCAGGCACAAAAACAATGACATCGGCTTTATGGGTGAGGGACTCTGAGAAGTTTACATCGCTTTGCTATGGTCTTCTAAAATTTAGAAGTTACATATAAAATCTGTATTCTTCACCCATATTTCCCCCTCTTAGAATACACAAACATTTAGGTCAAGCATTCAGAAATAATGTTCCCAGGAAGCCTGGGTGGCTCAGTCGGTTAAGCGTGGGACTCTTGATTTCGGCTTAGGTCATGATCTCAGGATTGTGAGACTGGCCGGGGTGGGGTTCCGCACTTAGTGGAGTCTGCTGTACTCCTTCTCTCCCTCTACCCCTCCCCACGCAGTCCTCTCTCTCTCTCTCAAATAAATAAATCTTTAAAATAATAATTATAATAATAATGTTCCTTACATTTCATATAACTCCATCACCTTCGTACTAAAAACTTACTGAGGACTCTGCTGAAATGAGCCACGGTTTTTAATCAATAAATATTTCTGAGTGCCTACTATATGTAAAGTGCCACTGGGAGGTGGGAAATCGAAGATGAAAAGCGATCCACGGTGCATATTCCTAACATTTGTCTAATGCTTACTATGTGCGTGCTCTCTTGCAATTCCTGCAAGCCTATGAGAACTACCAATCTTCTCTCTAGCTTGCAAATGAAGAAAGCGAGACTTGGTGGTGAAGTCACGTGCCCTGGGGCACTAAGCTGGTAAGTGGACCAACTGCAAGAGACTTTACCCCAGGACGACCACTTCCGAGCCTATATTTTCAGCCACCGCACTACGCGGAGTCCGTACTGCTAACCATGCCGCTCCAAGTCCCAATGAAGGAAGGGTTAAGGCTCACAAAAGCAGCCTAAGACAAGTGCTCCAGAGAGGTGTCAATAGAGTTCTATGAAAACACAGAGGGAAAACTGAACTCTGCTGGGGAGGCGGGTAGGGCCGGAAGAGCTTTTAAAGACAGGTATTTTAAGGACATCAGGCTCCTGACTGCCTGGGAGACGGTAGAAGCGGTGGAGGCAGGAAAGCACACTGCCCCTTTGGAGAACATTCTGTCCTCTCCCGAAGCTGACACACAGCCTGCCGGAGGGGAAGGTAGCAGGAGAGTGTGGAAATTTTGTTAAAGGGCCTAAGGTCACCTTAAGGAGTTAGAATTTATTCTATGGGTAATGAAGAACTATCAAAAGTTTCTGCTGCAGAAATGCCATGATCTGATCTGTTTTTCTTTCTTTTTTTTTTTTTAATTTGGTATCCATATGGCAGATGGATCAGAAAGGGAAAATAGCCAGATTCTGGACGGAGAGATAATAATGAATTAAGAGAAGCAGAGATGGAGAGAAGAGAGCACCAATTCCAAAACAAAAACAAAAACAAAAAGCCCCACTTCCCACTGTCAACAAAATTTACATGGTTAAGAATACAGCTAAAGGAGAACCCATTTCCTTAGGAGCTCTGTCTTTCCATTCCAGGGACTTTGTTTTGGAATGCATTCGATTAGAGATGAGAATTCCCCTAGGGAGGGCCGGGGGTGAGATGGGGGCTCTCTCCAGGAAATGGAGGGATTAGAATTGGTCTTGGTTGCAAAACTACTCCCAGACACAGGGGAGGACATGAAATCACATCAAACCAGTTAGCTGCCATCCTTACCACCGCTTCTATTAGTTCTTAAAACTTGCTCCTTTCCCAACTGGTTGCCTTGCAATAAACTCAGAGGCCAGCCGAGGGTCCACAACACCGAGTGCATCGGAGCAGACCATCGGAGGACCTGCCTCCCACTGTCCTTCTGTCATCCTTCCGTATTTCTACACTTGATTTTTTGAGATTTATTTGTGATTAAAATATCTTCTCTTAAGAATATCTAAATGCCACATCACTTTCTAGCTGAAATGATGAATTCTGCACCGCTACGGTTGTTAATTGATACTCATTTTGAAATGTGCTTTTCTTTTCATTGACAATTTTGAAAACAATTTGTAAATGTGACTGGTTTAATGGTTCTCATCTCTGGACGGTTTATTTTTCACTCCACCTCAAAATGAAACTGTTGAATTCCTAAGCAACTCTTTCCCCATCTCCATCACACTGGGTATCCATGGCAACATGTCCTGAAGAACTGGTACACTGTGGCATTTCATTGTTTAATGGAGCACCTAATGTCAATTACTATACATGGAACTTTATATGTGTATTACTTAATCTCCTTTATATTCTATAAGGCACATAGGATAGCCTCTGAATTCTCCAGAGACAATGCATTATCCCCTCTAGCGGATAAAAGCCAGAGCAGAAAAACAAAATGAGTGTACGCACAAGGATGATTTAAGATCTTTGGCCTGCTGCTGGCTCTGCTATTTTCTCCAAGTTAGACGACACAGCCAACGGTTTTATCCAGGCAGACAAAAACTCTGTACAACTGCCACTACTATGTGAAGTAATTATAATCCCTAAGAAATTGTATGCACATTGTTTTCAAGTTGCATTATTTTTTCCCATAGATCTTTGGCAACTGTTTGAGATCATGATTTTAGGATATTACTGAGCGATTCTTTCCTAAAAGTGCAAGGTAATAGAACACTTCCTGCTCAAATAGAATTTCCTTTAATGGACATTATTATACTAGCACCTGTTTTATCTGTAATAATTTTAAAATTAAGAATGTTCAACTGTTTTACAATAAAATATGATTCAAGGAACTAAAAAACATTCTTCAACTCAATTTTAGAAATCTTAAACATTAAAAACAAAATTACAGAAATGTGTAACATTGCATCAATAATGAGCAACATTCCTGGAGTGTTTGTTATGCTAAAACTCAGAGATGCCTCATTTCATTTCATCCTGACCACAACCCTGTGAGGTTGGTACTACCGTGTCTCATCAAATCTAAGATGCTTTTCATTTAACATGAGCCATTACTATATGCACTACAATGAAAGATAAAAGGCTGCCTGTGAAAGTTGTCAGGGGACACCCGTTTTAATACAACCTTAATGCTAGTGATACCTGGAGAAAGACCTGGAGAAAGAAGTGTACATCTTAGAATCCGTGAAATTCAACATTATTGCCAGCTTGACATGATAAAATTGGAATGCTAAGAAAAGCAAAATTCTGCTTCTAAGCAAATTATTTACAAAAGTGTTTTTCCTCTCTTTCCCCCATTTTGAACAGCAGAACAAGTCTTAAAAGAAGTCTTTGTAAAGAAGCCTGCTTTGTTACTTTGGGCACCAGTGCTGGGAAACCCTAGCATCCTCTCTGTCATGTCCTATGCCGGGCATTCTATTCCCTGCTATATAGCACCAAATCCAAAACTCTATACTCTAATTTATATAAGTCCTATGGAAGTACCACGAGCCAAAACCTCACACAAAGCGCTTTTAGAACAGACGTATTTAGAGACAATGTCTCATTCTTTGGATTAAACGTATTAAAAGTTCCATAAAGACATTTAATGATATTGCTTCAAGGCATTTGTTTTTAATCATGCTAGTGGTATAATTTTCGGTTAACTTATAACGTACACTGTACTGCATAATGTACATTGTACTGTATAATGTACTGTAAAACAGAACTGAAAGTATACATCCCTCAATTTAGAAAATTAAAAGAAAAGAAAGAAAAGAAAGCCTTTTGAGAAAACTCCTCTCTGGAATGAAATGCATCTTCTCTTCTGTTCTTCAGTGTGTACTGATATTTTGAGTGTTAGACCATACTTGTACATTCAATAACATAAGGTTCTATTTGCAATGAACATATCTGAAATTTGACTTTGTTTTCTATTTTCAAACCGTGGAAGAGTCTTCTAAGCAGGAAAACACAAGTAACTGAGGCTGCTACCAAGGTAATCTGAGATCTTTGTTTTGCTGTGATGAGAGCTCTCATCCAGCTAGAAAGCCATAAAACAATATACGTTCTTCAGTTATAGTCCCAGGACTCATGGGGATATTAAGGATCTGAAGACTGAAATACATGGGCAAGAATTTATTACACTGAGAAAGTGCTTTCTTTTAGGAGGTCAGATGTGTGACATTCTACAAGGGATCTATTTAAAAGTGAACGAAACATGCACATAGTCCACAAAATATATAAACAAATGACTAGGCAGTTGATTTTCAATGTACGAAGAAAAAATGATACATCCATTTCTTCTCAAAATGACCTGGTACTTCACAAATACGTGCCAGGTATGAATTAACTGCCTCTCAGTTCTGCGCCTACACTTCGCTCTCCTTTGTAATACTTGAGCTGGACCCTGTAGACACTTCTCCTTAGTGGGTGTCCTTTTAGGCTTTGTTAATACAGGCACGGGAGGGTCACTGCAAGGCAAATCAGAGGAAGGGGCTTCTCTTCCCTGCTCCTCAGCTTTTCCCAGGCTTGCAGGGGAGATCCAGGAGAGCTCGACCTCCAGCAAACTTCCCCGCGCCTCGGCGGCTGGACTCTCGAGCCACACCCTAAGGGGCAGCTGCCTGCCCACCAGCTCTGGCCACCGGCGCTGGCCCGCAGGTAACGCAGCGAGGGGCTGCTGGGGAATGTAAGCCGGCAGCCCGGCAGGCCTGGGAACCGGCCTGGGCGCACGCGGCCGCGGTCCGCTCTGCCATCACCCAACACAGCCACAGCGTCTCCAATGCGGCTCCATCACCGCCGGCTTCCCGGAGTAGTCGCCCACACCGCCAGGGAGCTGAAGCGTTTAGTAGTTTGCCGTCTGTCACTAGTTAATAATTCTCTATATTAATTTTCCTGACTAATACAGAACTAGTACGGGGTGTGGTCCCAGGCTACAGACCCTCAAAAAATAGGATTTTAGGGTTTGCTCGTACGCTTGGACAGGAATGCAGGGCTCAGTTTCCTGTCAATGAGAAATGGGATATTAATAATCCACAGCCTAACGTGGCATCAAAATCAATCATGCTCTCATCTGTGATTAAGTGCATGGAGTTCCAAGGGAAACAAGGCCCGACAGTCAGAGTGGCTGCCACCCTTACGGCAGCCATGATGAACAGAAGGGTTGTGGGGAGGACCGGAGTCTTCTGAGAGCAAGGAGGTATTTACCAAAAGAAAATGCCAAGCTCGGGTCCTTTAATCCCCAGTCCAAGTCACAGTCTAAGAACCACAACGCTTCCATAGCGGATCTAAATCTTTTTTAACTGTAGCCACAGGGCCGATATTTCCAAAAATCAAAAACAAACTTTATTGTGTGTGTTGCTGAATGACAACATCAGTTGAATTCACAACCTCACCAAGTTCCTCCTGGGAAGTCAGCGTACGGATTGGCGAAGAATGGGATGTGACACCTGGAAAGGGGTACATCTGCTTGGATTCAAGATGAAACTCACAATTTCAAATCTTAAAGTCATCCTGAGGTTCCCTTACCTAGGGAGGTAGCTTGTCCTCCTGTGTCTCAAGAGACTAGCTTTCTTTTGCTGGAAAACTGCTGGACAGCCTCGCCTGGAGAGGACAAAGGGATGCTTGTTCTTCTCAAGACCTGCCATAACCACCCACTGTTCTCAAATTTTAACATGCTTCAGAGGGTCAGGTACATAGTACCACCCAGAGGAAAATAATTTACAGCCAAAAAAACTACAAGGTTTTTGTTAATATATATTGGAAAAACCCAGGGAATATGTGGGGGGAGTAAATATCAAAGGTGTTAGAGGAGGGTGGGAATATATAGATCTGACTGATCTCATGGATATGGATGCATTTCCTAGGGATTCCAGATTAATGCATTAGCTCATGAAGCCAGAAGTGTCTTAATAGCTTACTTGGTTGGTTGAAACTTGAGCCCAATGGTACTTGAGCCCTACATGTAATAAGGCTGAGATGCCAGGGCTTCCCTATGGAAGAAGGAATCTAAAGGCTTAGGAAAGAAAAGAAAGTTGGAGTGGATTTATCCTATGCAAACTGCATCTCCACCCACCCACCCCAACTACATCTCCTGAGAAGGACCAGAGACTCTCCTTGCACCTAGACATTGAAAAATACATTAAAAAGCAATATGGCATCTCTGAAGAACTCTGGCCATTCTCATTTGTAGACCAGGTATGACCACAGGAGATGCTACCACTGACAGGGATGGAGACTCCACGTGGGCCCAACAACACGGACTTCCCCCACATCGAAAATGAACAGCAATAACGCCTGTCACCGACAGAATCACCAGCTGCCACATGCATGCCTCCTTCACCATTACAGTCTTCCACACTGCGCAGCTTCTGTGGGAGAAACCATTTCACAGCAAAGGAAGTACAGCAATGGGCTCAAACACCCAGGACTAACTGGTCTCACCACATGTCAATTCACTCAGAAACAGCTAGCCTAACAGAAAGGTAGAATGGCTTAGGAAGTCTCGGTTATATCATCAAGTTGAGAGAACATCCTAAAAGCATTTCTGACTGAGAGGATGAGGTATACGCTTTGAGTCAGAGGCAACTGGATCTGGTAATCAAGAAAGGCTGGTGGAGGGGCCTTTGTGGACCAGCTTCAGCCAACCACATCTAACCAGGCTCAGGCGGTTAAGTGCCCAACTCTTGGTTTCGGCTCAGGTCATGATCTCAGGGCCGTGAGACAGAGCCCGGCCTTGGGCTCTGCACTCAGTGGGGAGTCTGCTTGAGATTCTCTCTCTCTCTCCCTCTGCCCTGTCGTTCCTCCCTGCCCCACTTATGCGTGCACTTGTGCGCTTTCTCTCTCTAAAATAAATAAATAAATCTTTAAAAAAAAAAAAAAAGAAAGGGAAGTGAGAATGGTTCCTATCACTATTGTATCTAATCATCTATTCTCAGATTATTTGCTCCCCATCCCAACAACTTTGAGCTCTGCTGGTGTTGAGGTCTTAGCTCCCAGTGATGGAAATTTTTCCACCAGGGACACAATAATGATTCCAGTGAACTGAAACTGGATAGTGCCACTTGGCTATTTTAGCTTTTTTATGTCACTGAGCCAACAAGCAAAAAAAGAGGTTCCTCTACTGACCAAAGCGATGGATCCCAATTACCAAAGGAAAATTGGGTTGTTACCAAACAGTGGGGGCAAGGAAGTCTAGGTCTGAAACCCAGGAGATTCTATGGGTGACTCCTAGTACTTCTATGCCCGAGAATAAAAGTTAATGAAACACTATAACAACCAATAATAGGCAGGACTACTGAGGACTCAGAACCTTCAGGAATGAAATTCAGGTCACCCCAGCAGGTAAAGACTCCCAGCCAGCTGAGGTTTTGGCTGAGGGGAAACTGAAGTAGAAAATGAGCAGTGGAAGAAGAAAGCCAGAGATCAGGACTAATTGCAGAAATGAGGACTGTAAATAAGGATGGCAGTAGCTTTGTGTATTTTCCTTTTGCTTGATATCTGTATATCCATATCTCAATGTATACCCTTATTTCTGTACATCAACTATTTCTTCTTTTTCTTCTCATTTTGTCTTTTTCCTAGCTTTACTGAGGTACGACTGACAAATAAAAATTGTATATATTAAGATACACAATAGGATGGTCTGATATAGACATTGTGAAATTACCACAATCATGCTAATTAACACGTAACCGTCATCTCGCATATGTGTGATGAGACCTCTTAAGGTTGACTCTTAGTAAATGTCACATGAGTATTAACTACAGTCACCATGTTGTATATTAAGTCTCCAGGACTTATTTATAACTGAAAGTTTGTACCTTACATACCACATTTTCTTTATCCATTCATCTATCAACAACACTTAGGTTGTTAGGTTGTTTCCATATCTTAGCTACTGTGAATAATGCTGCAATGCACATGGGAGTACAGATTTCTTTTCAAGACAGTGATTTTATTTCCTTTGGACATACACCCAGAGGTGGGATTGCTGGATTATATGGTGGCTCCATTTTTAATTCTTTTGAGGAACCCCATACTGTTTTCCATAGTGGCTGTGCTAATTTACATTCCCACCAACAGTATATAAAGGTTCCCCTTTCTCCACACCCTTGCCAACACCTGTTCTCTTTTGACTTTTAGATAACAGCCAGACTAGCATGTGTGAGGTGGTATCTCACTGTGGTTTTGATTTGTATTTCCCTGATGATGAGTGATGTTGAGCATCTTTTCATAGTATCTGTTGGCTAACTGTATGTCTTCTTTGGAAGAATGTCTACTTCCTCCATATTTTACATACAAGTTGTTAGAGGTTCACTTTATGATTTAGATTTTAGGTAAGAAAGTATTCAGTGGGACTATGATGGGCTTCGAAGAGAAATTAATAAAGTCAGCAATGGGTACAATGACTACTGGCACTGTGTGTCTCCTTATCTGCGGTAAAGGGTAAGAACTTCATTTGTATGGAGGACAGCTGACCTTAACTGGTAAAAGCACAGAGTTGTTTCATTATTATTTGGAAGTTCAAATGTGTGTAAAGGGTATACAGAGAAGCCAAGTAGCCAAAGGCAAGAACTGTGCCAGTTAATAATTTGCTGCCTCTCAGCACCCTGTCTATTGTTTTGTGTTCTGCCTTGTGATACTGGAGCTAGCCCCTACAAACATTTTTTTCTTTGCCACCTGGCACAAGGTTAGGCTGTGTCAGTAAAGAGCACTGGAGGGGCACTGCCAAGGCACAGCAGAGGAGGAGACTTCTCTTCCTGCTTCCTGTGTAACTTTTTTCCCACTGGCCATGGTCACCAGCAGCACGTGCCAGATCCAATGTTACTCACCCTCAAATGTTTTACTAGCACCTCCGTGGGAAGATTCTGTGGACCAGCTTCAGCCAACCACATCTCACCAGGCGGCTTCCTGCACACCAGCTCCAGCCCATGGCACCACAGAGAACAAGTAGCCCAGCGGATGGCTACCTGTCAGCCAGCTCCAGCCTGTGACGGAACAACAAAGCCCTCCAACGTCCACCAGGCTACAGCCAGATCCTGTCCAGGGAGGTCTACGTTCTGAGTCTGTCCCTCCCTGCAGTATTCTCCCTAAGCTCTAGAGGTGGTAGCTGCCCCCTACATCTGCTATTCCTATACTCTTTAGAGGCGTCTGACAGTTAATAGTAGTTTATCCTTTGCTAATTGGTAATTTTAGTATTAAATTTGCACTGTTCAAATTGCAGGGATGCTTTCTGGCTCTTGACTGGATCCTGACTGATAGAATCTACTGTTTTGTACTGAAGAATCTCCCATATCATGGTATTACCCATGGGACTGGATTTACTAATTGTACAAACTGTACTTTCAAAACTTAATTACAATGACTTTAAAATTATTTTGATCGTATTTCCAGTAAGTAACAGGAAGTTGTAATTTCTTGAACGCAAGAAGACAGTTTGAAATCAAGTCTAACATACCATGATGACGCAGATGCAAACAATGCTGGGGAACTGGCATAATTGCTACCAACTTCTAGGTCAAGCCTTGCCATTAAAGACTCTCTCACCTTCCAAGAATCCAGTACATCTCTTTGTCGAATGGATTCTCCGTTCCACGTTTTACACTATAAGATCACTGTATCCAGAACAAAGGCTTGTAAAAAGCTGAGGGGAAAGTGTGTTGGCTGTGCCTGTGTATATGCCTGTTGCTCCTGAGTGTTCATGGCCACAAGGATCAGATTTAGATGCACGGGGAACCCAAGTCACCAACACACAAAATAGGTATAGGTTACATTTTTTACTTGCTGCTTTTCTAAATTGCTCCCCTACCACAAACCTATATCACAGGGACAAGAATCTGGAAGTAATTTCAAAAAATTAAGAGGTCCATAAAACTCTGTGGTTAGTTCTTGTTCCCCCAACTAGACTCATTATGTTACTAACCTCAGATCTTATTCTTTGAGGCACATCTATTTAAAGAAAGATTTTTATCTCCTTCCATGTAAACAATACGATAAACTAAGAATTATTCTGACTTCAAGGAAAATGGAATTACAAAGAGAAAAGAAACAGAACCTAATTAATCTTATGGTCTGCTACATGGCTAGATCTCTCCATTTGTAAAATATGTGAGCAAAAAAGAGCTGGCCTCAGATCGTATGCTTTCAGGTCCAAAATTTTCTGATGATGATTGTATAAAGAACAGAAAACCCCTTGAGGCAAATCTCCTGCCATACCAGAGACTTAGATCTGCGTTCTTGTCACATCTCTCTCCATTTATCACTCTCCCAAGCACCTGCCATCCATTCTCCCGTCCTTACCTTGACTAACGGCAGGTATATCGCTCTAACTAAACAGAGAAGGCCTTTATATAACTTAGGTGTTTTCTAATATGCCTTAGGGGGGAAAGAGGACAGTGTCTCATTATTAGGTGCCAGAAGAGATTAATAAAAATTTCGGTAGCTAAAAATGATTTATGTCTGTTTGCCTCATCCAGATGCATTTCCTAGATAAGCACGCCTCTAGACTATCCTAATATTTGGTCAGTACTGTATAAGCTTGGAATAAGTAATCAGTTCTTCTGTACAATTAAGGATATTTATGTTACAATCTAAAAGGTAAAATTTTATTAAGAAAGTAAGTAGCAAAATAGATAACGTGTGTGAGAACCTTGGTATTATTTTCATGTAAGGGTAAATCATCGAGGAGCCAATCCATATACAATCTTATCTTTTTACTATTACAAACGTCATCATTTTTTTTAAAAAAACTCTTCAATCAAACCAAAAATTAAATATACCAATGCATTTAACACTCCTTACGTTTTTGAAAAAAACTCCTGAAAGAGCTGAGAAGCCTTTCAATGGAATGGAAATGTCTGCTAATATAACATTCTACCATGTATAAGACGTTACGTGTTTTACATCTTTCGCGATCACAGAAGCAATAAAAGTAAAAACAAGAGAAATGTGCACGGACTGATCATTCCAGAATTTTCAAAGGAAGATTTTTTTTTTTTTCAGAGTAGCTTTCCTCACAGAAATAACAGAGGTCAGAAGAGAGAGCTTCACGTGGGAGAAGAAAATGGAAAAGAGACAGTGATCTTATCACTGTTCTTGGTTTTTGTCTCATTCCTTTATTGCCACTGCAGGACTGGAACAAAAGAATCACTGCATTAATACTTTACACCACATAAAAATAATCACTATGGCTGTGTTCAGGAAAATGAGTAGAGGCAAGGAATACACTGCTATCAAATCAGAAATAACTCAGCACATGTGGACGTGGTATTTGCAGTTCTCAGAAAGCTGCTGCTTGCTTAAATGCACATTTCAGCTATTGTTTTTTTACATTTTGCATGTTTGTATTGGTATGTAAGCTTTTTTGTGCTACCATGAATTCCAAGAATAAATTTTAGTATGTTCTATTAGGAAAAAAAATTAATGAGGAAGTTTAGAAGTTTACACGGATATATCCCTACTTCATAAAAGGAACTCTTTTGGGTGTTCTTAAGAGAATTCAGCTTAACACTCCCTTGTCTTTCAGATACACTTCACAGATAAATATTTTTAAAAGACCAAGTCTTTTATTTTATTGATTGCATTGTAAAATGCTAATGAAAACTGCATCTTATTATATGAGTCTTCCTTATAAAATTGTAGTACTGAACTTCACTAATCCTTTAGAACTGGTACTTCAGGGGCGCCTGGGTGGCTCGGTCGGTTGAGAGTCTGACCCTTGGTTTCCCAGCTCAGGCTGTGATCTCAGGGTTATGAGATCGAGCCCGTGTTGGGCTCCACACTCAGCGGGGAGTCTGCTTGAGATTCTCTCCCTCTGCCCCTCCCCCGACACACGCATGCTCTCTCTCTAAACAATAAATAAGTCTTAAAAAAAAAAAAAAAACCTGACACTTCCAAAGGAGCCTTGCTCGCTCTTATCAATGAAGCCACTAGTGTTACCAATCAACAACATAGATCCAGTTTGCTTCTTTTTCAAGGAAGCTAGGAATCTGGATTTTTATCTAAAATCATCAAACTTTTAAATGTTGACAATGAATTTTTAAAAATTAGACTACCATGTGGACCAAACACAATGCATCTGCAGCACAGATGCCCCCATGAGCTACCAATTTGGACCATGTCCTGAACAATGACAGCCCTGGGGACGAGCACACAGCTAGCCGCACAGTGCAGAGGCCACCTCTGGGCTCCCCCAGCTCCGGCACCTCCCACTGTGTGATGCTGGGCCCCCTTCGCTCCCTTAGGTTACTGCGTGTAGACTCTGGAGTTGGCAGTCCTGAAAGTACAGTCCTTGCAATTCTATTAACTGGTTCGCTGGTGTTATAAATACTTGTCTTCTGATGGTAGGTTTATTAATTTTTGACACAGCCAAAAGTTATTAGAACAAAATCTGTGAAAATGTTAACTTGCGTTTGCGTATTAAGAAAATACACACTGTTGAAGGTGATGCACAGATGCACAAAGCCACTGTCTTTGTCTTCAAGGAGTAGCAGGTTAAGGAGATGAAAAAAAAGGGATTTAATAGGATTAAGAGGTGAGCACTGAAAGAAGTACATGGTGGGAAACCTGCAGGCTTGGAGGCAAGTGAATCCAAACGGGGGAACCTAGTCAATAACACTGTACTAACTTCGTACGGTAACAGATGGTGACTACACTTATTGTGGTGAGCATTTCGTAATGTATATAACAGTGAAGGACTATGCGGAATACCTGAAACTAATGTAATATTCTATACTGACTCTACTTCAATTACAAAAAGTTGTTTGTTTTTATTTATTTTATTTTTTTAAGATTTTATTTATTTATTTGAGAGAGAGAATGAGAGAGAGAGAAAAGTCAGAGGGAGAAGCAGACTCCCCGCTGAGCAGGAAGCCCGATGTGGGACTCGATCCCGGGACTCCAGGATCATGACCTGAGCTGAAGGCAGTCGCTTAACCAACTGAGCCACCCAGGCGCCCTGTTTTTTTTTTTTTTTTTTTTTTTTTTAAGGGAGTGCTGAGTTTGAAGAACACAGGCCAGATGTCATAAGGGTAAAGAAAAGGAAGATGTTGGAAGACTGGGTAAGATGAATTATGGGCAGAGAAGGGAAGTTCGGGCTCGCTATTTCCCAGGTAGAGCAGTTCTAAGCTTCGAGATGTTAAAGGTTTTACCCATAAGTGGCTGCAGGGCAGTGGAGCCAGGTGGTGAGAGAGTCCACAGTTGGCTCAGAGGGCCATCGAGTGGGTACCAAATTCACGCAGGCGCATGGTCAAAGACAGGGCAGAGACATTAACTGAGGCAGGCACTGAAACCAAGTAAGGTGGGAATGTCTGCAAGATCGACTGCTTCAAGTGGTTGTATGGAGACAGACTTAGTGAGAAGACGTGGAAGCAAACAGAAAAACAGACTAATCTTCGTATCTAGCTTATGAACTGATTCTGTCAAAGAGGACACCACTTGTTTTGATTTAGAAGTTGTATTAAAAAGGACTCTGTCTAGAGGGGAGGGGGTGGGGGATGGGTTAGCCTGGTGATGGGTATTAAAGAGGGTACGTTCTACATGGAGCACTGGGTGTTATACACAAACAATGAATCATGGAACACTACAACAACAAAAGGACTCTGTTTCTATTTAAAGTTAAAAAGGTATTAACTTATGTCTTACTTATTACAGAATTGAATAATATCTTAAAAAAGGATCATCAAACGTTCCTCTAGAGGAGACAAATATATCATACAATGCCCTCCAACAAGATTTCTTAAAATACTAGGATGAGAGAGATATTTATTGTATCAAATGGGGACCAAAAATGAAAGGTGGTTTTCATTAAAGAAAAAAATTCTAAACCCCAAAGTCTATTTCTGAAAATGTATTAAAGAAGTATCTTATGAACACAGACAATTTGGCTAGGTGAGCTGTAAGATGGGCTCAAAAAGAGAAACTTTGGAAAGATCTTTGTGTGTAGACACAAATGGTGGACCCCTCCATCTGGCTCTAAGTGCTCTTATCCAAAGCTGACAAGGTCATAGGATACTCCTCTCTGAATGGAAGAGTTAATGGAGAATCTACCACCCCCCTCCCCTTTCTGCAGGCCCTGCTAAGATAAACAGGTGTGAAATGTTTTTCTCTGTTTATATAGAGTTCTTAAAAAGGAAAATTTCTTCCTAACTTATCCTGACAAATGGCTGTGGGTAAACATTCCAGAACCTTTATGAGTTTGCTAAAACAAAGAGAAAAAAAAATCTACTACAATAAAGGAAAAGACATATTTTGAATACCACCCAAGTACTGAGTTATAGGTTCTTTATACATTTTCACCTGCAGAGCAAATACAGATTTCTCCCCTTTATAATTACCAGATCTGGAGCAACTAGAAACACGGGCAAGGTTCTAAAAGCCTTACTGGTTAGCAACCAAATGTTCCATTTGTATTCCTAAAGAATACTAAAAGGAAGGTGCCAAGTGCCCAGATAAATGCAAATCACATTTAACTTAAAATGTCTGTAGTGTTTCTCCAGCTATCAACTAAGGCCTGGAGAAACTCTTAAGTAGAATTCATGTTTACTTTATACCCTATGTATGCAGAGCTTCATGACAGCAAAGAAATTGGGGGGAAAAAAGAAAGATAAACAAGGAGATTAAAATTCTGGGTCATCAATGATATTCTGGGAGAGGTGAAGCAGAAAATATCAAAAAACATGTGAGTAAACTTCAAAGTACTTTGCATGATTCAAAACTAAACAGGAGGTAACTGCCTATGTGTACAGAACAGACCAATTATAAAGATATTTTCCCTGTCTCTGTGCCATAAGTAAGATTCCATGCATTTGTTTCCCATTTCTCATGGCCATACACAACACTGAATCCAATTGCATGTGCATCTTTTCCAGTTATTCCCTCAGAACAAATTCTCACAAGTGAGGACGAGGGGTCAAATGACATTTCATTTTAAGACTTTTGTGAATCTCCCAAACTGCCCTCCGGAAGGTCATGCCATTTTAGACTTCCACTGAAAGTCTAAACTTCTCTGAACTCTGCCTCATCTTCTCTGACGGAAGACGGGCTCTCCTCTGCAGGCTTTTCTCTCAATGGCAGCAGGCCGGTCTCTCTCAGCACTTGCTCCATTGGGCCTGGAAGTGAGCAAGATGTCCTCCCTGCTCAGTACCACTTCCAGACAGCTCTCCCCCGCCTCCCTGAAAGCTGAATGTTATGGACTGTATCACCCTTCAATGTTCGTATGTTGCCAACATACACCAAAAGAGGAGTGTGCCCATGATCGCACACTCTCACCCAGCACTAAGTGCCATCATTCCTTCCCACCTGCACCAATGTTGTATGGGGGAAAATATCTCCATATTGTTCTATGATGCCATCGGAAGGGTCCTATGTGACCGTGATTCTCCACTGGGGGGAAGATACCAACTTCTGGAGGACAGGGAAAGGGGAGGGAATAGGTATAGTTTTAAAAAAGGTTAAAATATTCTACCTAATGACACAAATACATGAGGTAAATGATGAAATGTTATTGGCTGGTAAGAAAATGAAAAAAAAAATAGGATAAGAAAGCACCACAGAAAACGTGCATTTTAGAAGTTTGGGAAACACTATACAATAGGATAATGTAAATACCTAGTTTCCAACAGCTCTTAAAAGAAGAAAGCTATTCTGAAATGTGCTCACCAAGCCACAGAGGAGAGTGTAAGCACTGGGTGTGTTCAGACTGTAAGCTGCTGAACTAACAGTAATTAACAACAGTCACAAATGTTGAAAGCTGACCAGGTACCGGGAAGCATGCTGAGTGTACTGACATGGATTACCTCATCTGGCCCTCCTAATAACCTTATGAAGCAGGCCCTATTATCATCTCCATTTTAGAGAGGAGGAAACTAAGACCTGGCTAAGTAATGACTAGTGCGGCCAGGATTTGAATCTCCACGGCCTGACTCCGGAGGGCAGGCTCTTAAAACACTTGGCTCGGGAGCTTCCTAGGAATTAATGCCTCCATCTTCAACAAAAGACAGACGATTTGGTTTAAGAGGCAAATGAAAATTCATTCTCTAGTCTTCGTAAATATTGTGACTGCTATCTCAGCCAGTGGACGGATTCCCTGTTAAGGACATGCTGCCGGAAAGAAGTTTTCCCTGGTTTGTCTAGAATGGCCTCGTTCTCAAGACAGTTATCTCCTCAGAGAGTCACTGACAAATTCCAGATGACACAACCTGGAGTCAAGGAAAATCCCTTCTGTTGTTAAACAGATTTTCGTAGTCCGTATGCTCCTCCTCAGGTCTCTCGGTGTCCAAGGCCAGGGGAGCCCTAACACCCACCCCTTCCTGCCTCCACGGCCCGGCCGCCACTCTCTGACTGGAATACGCCAGGACTAATCTCACTGTGCCCGTGGTCCCTGTTTATGTCTTCACCACAAGACAGCCCGGGCCTCAGGTTACCCGGCCACCATCTTCCACAGGCTAACTCCTACATGACACCACAGAGTCCAGCTAGACCCTACTTCCCAGTTTTCCACAACTCCTGAAACCCTCCCCCACTGTGCCCTCATGCTCCACCCGCAGCTAGACCCCTCTATTCTGAACCTCTTCCCTAAACTCTGCCTCATCTTCTCTGATGGAAGCCAGGCTCTCCTCTGCGGGCCTCTCTCTCAACGGCAGCAGGGCCAGTCTCTCTCAGCACTTGCTCCGAGTCTGGAGGTGAACAAGGTGTCCTCCCTGCGGCTCCTCGGTACCACTTCCAGACAGCTCTCCCCCTCCTCCCTCAAAGCTGAATCTTATGTCATTAGATTGCATCACCCGCCATCCTTCATTGTTGCCAACACACACCAACAATTCCAAATAGCTCCCCTTCATTTCTTGATGATTTTAGCTCCCGGCTCACTGTCATTTTCTCCAATGACTATTCTTGTCTCACAGTGTGGGAATGTTCACAGGCACATAAATGAGGCTCTGGCACTTGTCCTCTCAAGTCCTTGAACTCCCCTGCCAACAATCTAATCCTTCACCACACCTCTGTCACGCATTCCTTTGGTCACACCCTAGACCCAGCATTTTCAATACCGCACCCCCCTCCACATTCCGAAACCCACCCATCCCACCTCCTCTGTTCCCAGCTCCACCTGTTAGTACCTGGGCTCCAATGGTCCCACGACCCAGAAGCACCCCTTTGGCGCCATTTCCTTCCCAAAGGTCTTCCCTTCCTTCCCTACCTAGCCAAAATTCCTTGGCGAATCACAGAACCTTCCTTTGCATCCATCCTTACCTACCTTCTTGCACTTTTCACTTCACTGTACTCAGGAAAACCCAAAACCCTGAAAAAACCCAGTTCTCTTGTCTTTCCCACTCCTGTGCCAGTGGAGCTGAAAAGGGCTGAGAAAACACACACCGTTCTCACTGCTCAGCCGCCATCCTCCGTTTCCTTAGTCCTGTGGTTCTCAGGGTCCTGCAGATAGATGCTAATTGTTTCTGCACCATTTGTTGAAAAGATTAACCTTTCCTTCATGGGACTGCCTTGGTTCCTTCATCAAAAATCTTTTGACCCGGGGCGCCTGGGTGGCTCAGCTGGTTGGGCGACTGCCTTCGGCTCAGGTCATGATCCTAGAGTCCCGGGATCGAGTCCCACATCAGGCTCCCTGCTCAGCGGGGAGTCTGCTTCTCCCTCTGCCCCTCCCCCCCTCATGTGCTCTCTCTCTCTCTCTCGTTCTCTCTCTCAAATAAATAAAATCTTAAAAAAAAAAAATCTTTTGACCAAATCTGGATCTATTTCTGGACTGTTCCACTGGTCGATCTAGGGCATGAATACCGCACAAGCTTGGTAACTGGAGCTTTAGAGAAAGTAACGACATAAGGTAGTATATTATATGAGTCCTCCAACATCGTTCTTCTTCGAAAGTGTTTTGGTTATGCCAGGTCCTTTACATTTCCATATAGGTTTTACAACCTGCTTACCAACTTCCACCAAAAACTGGCTGGTGTTATAATGGGGATTGCCCTGAAGCTACAAATCAATTTCAGGAGAACCACCATCTTAATAGCATCCATTCTGACCTATGAACGTAGTGTCTCTCTCCATTTACTAAGGCCTTCTCTTGTTTCTCTCAGCAGGGTTTAACAGTTTTCAGTGTAAAGGTCTTACACAGCTCTTTTGTTAAATTTATCCTTCTGTATTTCATAGTTTTTATTGTTTTATTTTTTTTATTTTTAAGGATTTTATTTATTTATTTATTTGACAGAGAGAGAGAGCACATGAGATGGGGGAGGGTTAGAGGGAGAAGCAGACTCCCTGCTGAGCAGGGAGCCCGATGCGGGACTCATCCAGGGACTCCAGGATCATGACCTGAGCCGAAGGCAGTCGCTTAACCAACTGAGCCACCCAAGCGCCCTCAGTATTTCATAGTTTTTAGAAACAGAACTGTATAGTTTAGTTGTGGTACATAATATAAAACTTATCATTTCAACCATTTTAAGTGCACAACGCATTAAGTACCTTCACATTGCTGTGCAACCCTCCCCACTATCCTTTTCCAGAATTTATTCATCATCCCAAACAGAAACTCTGGACCAATTAAATAATAATTCCCCATTTCCCCCGGCCCCTGGTAACCACGATTCTGCTTTCTGCATCTGAATCTGCCTATTCTGGGTACCTCATATAAGCGAAATCACACAGTAATTGTCCTTTTGTGTTTGGCTTCTTTTGCTTAGCATACTGTTTTCAAGATTCATTCATGTTGTAGCATGTATCCAAATCTCATTCCTTTTTAAGGACTGACTACTATTCCACTGCAGCCACATACGATATTTTATCCATTCATCTGTTGATGGATATTTGGGATGTTTCCAACTATTTCATATTTTTGTTATATTGCAAACGGTATTTCTTTAGGCTGCTAATTCCACCTTTTCACTGCTTGTATCAAAAATGAACTCCTGATCTTCTCTCACAAATCTGTCCCACCCACACTCTTCCCTACGTCACAAGATGGCAAATACATCCTCCATCTCCTCAGAGCAAAGCCTTTGAGCCTTCCAGGACTCTCCACTCACACGGCATGTCCAATCAGTGAGCAAATCTGGTTAGCTCTACCTTTAAAACACCCCAAATGCAACCACTTCTTACTGCCTCCACTGCAACCTTCCTGGCCCCAGACACAAATACCTCTCATCTGGACGATAATTCTAACTGGTCTTTCTGCCCCTGCCTCTGCCCCATATGGTCTTTTCTACAGAGTATCCAGAGTAGCCATATTAAAACATAAGTAAAATAATCTCACTGCTCTAACACAAAGCATTCACTTGCTCACTACTTCCCACCAACTTAAATCAGAAGCTCCTAGAGTTGCCCACCAAGCCCTATACCACTCAGCCTTGTTACCTCTCTGTCCCCATTTCCTGTTTTTCCTCCCCTCATCCACTCCACTCCCGCCACAATGGCCTCCTTGTTATTTCTCCAATGTAACAGCTATGCTCCCACCTGGCATGGCCCCTCTGCCTAGAAGTTTTACCTGCATATAAGCATGGGGCTCCCTCTCTCGCTTCCTTCAAGTTTTTACCCAAAACCACCTTCTCAGTGAGGCCTCCCCTGCCCAACCCATTTTAAGTGCAACCTTGACCCCATGCTGGTACTCCTAATTTCCCTTACTCTGTGTTTTTCCTTATATTTTTATAAACTTTTAATTTGGGAATGATTTCAGATGTACAGTAAAGTTGAAAAGATAGGGCAGACAGTCCCTCTCACCTTGTTTCCCCTAATTTTAACCTGTTGCACCACTCAGATTTGTCAAAGCTAAGAAACCATCACTGGCGCTTACTATTAACTAAACTCTGGACTTTATTTGGATTTCACCATTTTCTCCACCAATGCCTTTTTTTTCCTTCTATTCTAGAATGCAGTTCAGGATACCAAATGTTTGGTTTCTATGCCTCCTTGACCTCTTCTGGATTGTGACAGTTTCTGTTAACAACACCTTGAGAGGCAGTGGCCAGGTATTTTGCAGAATATCTATCAGTTTGGGTTTATCTGGTGTTCTCCTCATGACTAGACTGGGATTACAGGTTTTGGGGAAGAAGACCACAGAGATGGGGTGTGTTTCTCATCACATCACATCAGGGGTACATGTGCTGATGTGGCTTATCCCTAGTGATGCTAACCCAGATCACTTGGTTCAGGTGGCGTCCGCCAGGTCTGCCTACTATAAAGTTACTAAGCCTAAAGTTCCTAGTGTTTCCTTTTCTACACTCCAGTCTTTGTAAGTGAGTCACTAAGTTCAGCCCATACTTAAGAGGAATAAGCACCTTTATGTTTTAACATACAATTTAATTTTTTTATTCCCACATTTGAAGGTAAACTCTAAAAGGACATGAATTTTTGTCTACTTTATTACTGATATGGCTCCAGTGTCTAAAATAGTACCTAGCATGTAATAATATTTGTTGGATGACAGAATACCAAAAAGGAGATTTCCTAATAATCTGTTTAGGTCATAGTCTCCTACAGCAACAATTATATATTCCTCACCTAGAAAAGTGTGCTCAGGAGAAAAATCACATGTCATTCATTCTAAGGTATTACTAACATGTTGAGTTACCTTTCTCAGTGGTATTTGCAGTTTTATTAGGAGAAACAATCTTTTTTTTTTAAAGATTTTATTTATTTATTTGAGAGAGAGAGAATGAGAGATAGCACGAGAGGGAAGAGGGTCAGAGGGAGAAGCAGACTCCCTGTTGAGCAGGGAGCCCGATGTGGGACTTGATCCCGGGACTCCAGGATCATGACCCGAGCCGAAGGCAGTTGCTTAACCGACTGAGCCACCCAGGCGCCCCAGGAGAAACTATCTTAAAGAGTGAAATTACAATACCAAAATTTGAGGCATTAGTAATAGGATTAAATAGAAAATATAGGTCAACTGCTTAGAATATAGTGGCTGCAAATAATAGGAACTCAAGAAATGTCAATTTTATTTCTTTACTCTACATGTGGGAGAGAGAGATTTTGGGGACTCATAGGGTCTTCCCTGGAACCTCAGAAATATACTTATTCTGCCCGCTAACAATCTTAAATCATTTTCGAAACAAGGCAGCGTATAAATTTTTAACATTCCACATTCCTGAATCCAGTTATTGATTTCTTAATCTCTTACTAAAAATCTGTTCTTGGCCTGCTCAGCACTTGAGGTAAGTCTATCTAGAATCAGAGTTCCCCACATATCCTCATTGTTCTGAGACATGTAATCTGGCCTTAGCCCCAATTCCCAGGTTCTTCGGAGTATGAACTGTTTCCCAAGGAAGAATGCAAGTTACACTTAGGGGCCTTAGTTTGTGGTTAAGAAACTGTCCTGAGATTCTAAGGGGAAAAAGTTGTCCACTTTCACAACTTTAAAGACTTGCCCACCGTTGAACTGGTTTAGGAAAAGTCAGTTGAGATGCCAAGTGAACTATGGACTATATTTAAAATACCCATCCGATGATGTAAAAATGAATACCTGTTGCTTAAGATCGACTCTCCAACTCTCTAATAACAGAAGCAATTCAGTTTCTCACTAAAGGAAGCGCTGTTCTATATGTTCTAAAAATTTAGTGAGTTAAACGGATTTTGTTCATTAATTCCTTAATATAATCTCTCTTTAAAAGCAGAGCAGCCATATAGTTCCCTCCTTCTTGAACAGAGCCTGCACAAACACGCACCAGACATTGTCATCCTCGTCAGTGTAGCTGCTCTAATGTAGCTATTTTCACCAAGCACTACTTTCTGAAGAACAGCAACAGGGAGGAAAGTCATATTCTCAAGTCATTAAGATTCTGGCAGTCTCGTTTCATTTAGGACACCTTAATCTTTCTCAGGTCATCCATCAGTGAACATCTGATATTAACAGAGCTAAGAAAAAGGCATCTTGGATTCCTTTTTTGGAAACATGTTAAAAAAAAAACAAACGAAGTAAGAACCATGGCCAGGAAAAGCCTCCCTAGCTGCTACAGAACAGAACCTTTCATTCAAAGACAAACGAATTTATTCAGACCTCAAAAACTCAGCCAAACACAGAGAAGGAAAGACTATGAAGTAGACTAGGAATGTCAAACTGTGTTCTTTTCTGTAGACTCAGGAATACAAAACCTTTCTGTAACTCTTACAAATGAAGAAAGCTGAGGTGTGAATACCATGCTTATTATTTTATTTATGCCCTACACATTGATTGATTGCTTATAGCGAGCTCAGGAAATACAAAGATCAATAAGATCTAGATCCTGTGCTCAAGAAGCTGACGTACAGAAGAGCGTAAGATTTGTTCTATGTGCCCCAGAGCTGGAGCCCATTATTAATGTCTGGAAGTTATATTAATAAAGAACTTTCTAAGAATTACACTGTTCCAAAACTAAACAGCCTGCAGCTCACGTGTCATCAAAGGCAGTATTCAAACAGAAACGGGGTGTCCTAACCAGGAGCAGGAATTAGGCATGAGTGAAAAAAGAATTGATAAGCTAGCCTCTATCTTCGATAATTTCGTGTGACTTCCTGTCTTCACTAGAAAGCAGAGAAGAAAATTCTAGGTACCTATTTATTTATCTATCTTTAAAGATTTTATTTATTTGGGGGGGGAGCGGGGGAGGGGCAGAAGGACAAGCAGACTCCCTGCTGAGGGCGGAGTTGGACCCCAGGGCTCAATCCCAGGACACTGAGATCACCACCCAAGCCAAAGTCAGACGCTTAACCAACTGAGCCACCCAGGTGCCCCTAGGTACCTTTTTAATAGCCAAGTGAGATAATCCTATTTTGGACAGCCAACCATATCTATTTTGAAACTGTCTGAAATACCCGTGGATGGCTCTTCCTCTCCTCCAATTTTTCAATTGGTTTCTCTGTATTAGGCTTTGAATTTCTCAGAAGTTCAATTTGTGCTTCATACCATTTTTATGAAGCAAGAGCCTAGCTTTGTATAACACCAGTCAGGATATAACATTTTTATTGGAATCAATATTCATTGGTTTGGTTTCAGCACAATATTTAGAGCACGGCTGGATATTAATTAACTGAATAATATTAACTAACTGAAATGTTTATTGCTTAATATAGCGAGATCAATAATACTTTAATGAAAAGCTGAAATAACAGCTGCAATAATGTTCCTCATATGGCCAATCAAAAATGACTTCCACGTGCAAGTAAACATATAATCTAACAAAATTTTGAAAGGATTTTAAAAATTTAAAACAGCTAAGTAGCAAAAATAAAAAGGATAGGGGCTTTCTCTTGCAAATAAAACATTTTTATGGTCACATCATTAATCTGAAAAAGTGTAGTTTGCCTTAGCGTAACTGCATTTCACATACAACGATAAGAACATTATAATTCAGGTGATTTTCTAAACTCCTCCTGGTTCTAGGAGAAACCATTCCTGTGGCTTTCCTCACTCTAAGGTTACCTCTCCTGTAACGTTTATGTTGCCTTCAGAAAGATCAGTAATACATGCTTACTCGTTTAATTTGTACATTTGTTCACTACGTGTCTCATTTCTTAAATCTCTCGATAGCGGGTCACTTTGGGGTGTCTTAAATGGTAAGACACGAACAGAACTGGCTTGAGGAAAAGGGTCGAGTGATGGACAGCTGCTCAGTATATACTTCTGGATGATGACTGCATGAATCATCAAATAAAATGATTTATTTTAAATTGCTTATTCTCCAAGCAATGAGTTATATATGTAGCACAAAATTAAAGTACGGCACACTGAACTGTTTAAAATTTCTTACGTGGAAACGGCATGCCAGCATGAAAGGTAGCAAAGCATGGGCACTTGTCAAAATCCCACATCAGGTACCTTAAAGAAAAGGGAACAACTAAGAGTTCTGTTACTGTGTAGCTGAGGGAAGTCAGCACCAACAAGTAAAGACTGGTGTGTTCCATCCTCCCTGGCGGCTCAGAGAGCAAATGAAGAAAACGTAGGTACGCTGATACAGGATGCCTTTCCTGGATGAGAAAGAAAGGAAAACGGACTGCATCACGACACCAAGGATCAAGGAACAGACACTTACTGTGAGCAGGGGCGCAGTGCTGGGTGAGGTAAGGCAGGCAAGGAAGGGCGCTGTTTATATTAGCCAGGTCACTTAACTTCTCTGAGCTGTCATTTCTCATGTACCAGATGGAGATTATAGCCTTATAACACAGCCATGGAGGAGAGGAGGGCAGGGACAGAAAGGCCCTAACCAGGTGACCACGGCGGTAGTCGCACTTGGTTACAGTGAAGACGGTCAGGATGGTGACGGCATTGGCAACAAAGGTAAAGCCAGCCCTCGCCCTCGGAGAGCTGCCAACAGGGGAATACGCCGCGTACCCTCCTGCCCTTCCACCAGCACGCTGAGCCCTGCCGCGGCTCCTGCCTGCAGACGGTAAACACGGCCTCTGACACCTTTCCCAAATAAGGTTCTAGGAACCAACATGACACCAATGTGCCACCGTGGCTTCAGGGTATGGTTGCGAAGATACAACAGATGGCTGACCGTTATCCAGGTTTTGCTACGTGCCAAAAACTCTTCGAGACAGTTGACCTGCATTCTCTCATTTAATCCTCTTGCCAACCCTCTGGGGTCAGTACTGTTATGAATAAGCTCCACTTTTCAGACGAGGGGACCTGGCACGTTCACAGGAAAAGTTAAGTGGCAGTAGCTCCCAGGTCCTAGAGTCGCAAGGCAATTATAATCATGTCATGTTAGTAGTACGAGTGTTAATAAGTTCAGAATGAGAAGAAAAAGGATGCTTGTAGGACCTGAGCCTATTTCTCGCAGGGAAGGAAGAAATCAAAGCCAGAGAGTGGTAAGGATCTGCCCAGGTGGGGAGGACAAGGGCATTACAGTCGCAGGAAAGAGGGAACAAGGTCACAGAAATGGAAAAGGGCGACAGGAGTGGGAATTCGGGTTAAAAAACGAAAAGACACGGCTGCCAAGGCAGGTGAGGAGCCAAGACGGGAAGGTTTCGAATCTGAAGGCATTTGCCTGAGGTTCCCCAGATGTTTACCATTGCTAAGTCAGCCCTCGTTCATCATGCTCAGTGACCCTGCCAGACAGCCCCTGTGCACAGAGGGTCACCTGAACATGGGAAATTTAAGGGTCTGAAAAGCCTCTAACAACCACTACCAGGTTTGACAGGGGACCTAAAATTCCAAACTGAAGTTAATATCCTGACCATACGCACGTGACCTATGACTGGCCGGAGACAACCTAGAGTTCTCAAACTCTAGTGGGCATTGGAAACATCTGGAAAGCTCATTACAGCCCCGACTGCCAGGCCCCACACACCTGGGTTTCTGACTCAGTAGCCGTGAGGCCCAAGAAGTTGCATTTCTAACAAGTTCCCAGGTGGTGCTTGATGCTCCTGGTCCAAAGGGCACACTTTGAGAACCACTGACCTCAAAGAAAAAAATCCAGAACGGGTAAATTCTGACTGGGGACAGGAAAAACTGTGCATGGGGTTGTCTTAAATAAGAACTCATGACAGGACTCCTGAGTGAAGGGGAAGAATCAGACTAGGTAAGTGGAGATGCTGTAGCATACGGGAACTTGAAAGCAGCAGCTTAAAACGTCAGCTCTAGTATAGTGAGGTCTACCCTCTGAGTGCTTAAAAATACCACGTGGCCAAGCTTGAGCACCATTCTGGACAAATTATCTCAGCAACTATGCCAGAACTCGGCAGGAATCAAGTATCCAACGTATTTTTGTTTACACTGGTCTTATCAATGTGTTGAAATAGAGAGAGGATTTTGCAGTTTTATTCTTCTGTACTGTGTTCAGAGACAGGGGAAAATACTAAAATAGCATTCCTACAGTTAAAGTAAATGCAAATAATTCATTAAAAAGTCAGCTACAGAACTGCAAAGAAAACGTAAACGGGTCTTCCAATGAGCTAATAAAGTGATAAAAACATTCGCTAGCCTTCTATGAAGCACTAAATGTTGTCATGTTGATAAAGTCTGTATGATGAAAACTTTCATTTTTAGTTCACTGAGTTCTGTGTCAATTTCGAGATTGTATTTTCTATTTCACACAGGTATTTCCCCTTTTATACGAAAACTTATTGGTTGTTCCTGTTCTTATGCCCTGTTTTGACATTTTGATCTCTATTTATAAATGGGGACAGTTTTGAAACTTGAATTTATCTGGCTTTCAACATTTCTACAACAAATTTGGTAAGAATTTTTTTCTTTTTTAACAAAGGGAGGGGTGCCTTGCAAAAGGCAAGGCAAGTGAATCTTCATCTTTTGCCTCTTGAGCACTCTGTTTCCTTTCAATTCTTTTGGGGAAACAAAAAGAATCATGTTTCATATCTCATACTTAAGTCTGGTTTCCTACTATCAGTTGGATATCCACAAATATCAAGGTAACATAAATGCTTGCAGGTTTCCATCTTTTTGAAAAACATATCATGTTACAGACATGTCTGGTTCAACATACCATTAAATACACTGCAAGAGCAAAATGAAGCTGTTGTGATTAAGCCTTCCTGAAAGGGTTGTGAAGCTGATAGTCTCCTTACTGTGTGAGGTCAGTGGTTGGAAAAAGGACACTGACCCACAACGTCCTTCTCTGCCCTCTCCACTCCTTGCTTCGATTTTTGCCTACGCAGCATGGTTTGATCTCAACTCATGTGGAATTTACCAGAAAGATACAATACTGGCTTCTTTTCTTAACCTTTGGTATAGATCCTTAAGGTATTATTGCTTTTCCCATTGAAAACTTTTTTTTTTAAACAAAAATAAAGAGTGCACTGTAAGTAAATCTGCAACTAATATAAACAAGCTAAATTAACACCAAAAAATTCTTTGGCACTACTACAGAAAATCGACAGAATAGTAAACATTAAACATTTTAGAGGCACCTATTGAGACTGTAAAATTAGTAATCTGTGGCATATTAAAGAGTTTTATAAAATTCAATTCACTTGAACATCCTGAGAAAGTGACATGGATTGTCAGAGCTGTAATTTTTTTTGAGTTTTTTCCAATTATAAAAGTAAATACGTGGCTCACATGGTGTTCACATTTGTCAAAACTGAGTGATTTGTGCACTTCATTGTATGTAAATTTTACCTCAAGAGAAAACAAAATAGTAAACACAGACTGAATATGCATGCTGAAGTATTTAAGGGGAAAGGTACTGATGCCTATAACTTATTTTGAAATGCATCGAAATGGACTGATGGGTAGGATACAGAGCTGAATATATATGCGATGAAGCAAGTATTTATGTTAATGACAGACCCTAGATGGTAGACATATATTCACTAGAAAACTCTCTCAGCTCTTCTTTGTGTTTGAAATTTTCATAATAAAATGTTGGGGAAAGACATGAGATCATTATATAAAAATACGGAAAACAAAGGAAATATAAGAAAAATAAAAACACCATATAGACACCAAGCAGGCACCCAAGATCTTACTATATATAATGCTTTGTAACTTGCTTTATCACTTAGCAATATATAATGAGCATTTCCTTAGCTCTTTAAATATTCTTCCAAATGCAACGGAATTCCATTGTACAGACGTAGAATAATTTTTTTCAGCTTTACTGAGGTATAATCAACAAATAAAATTGTAATATTTTAAAAGTATAAACCATGATGATTTTATATATATATACTGTGAAAGGATCCACAATGGAAGTAACACATCTATCACCTCCCATATTTGCGTTTGTGTGTGTGAGAAGTAGCATAATTTATAAGATAATTTGTTATAGAACACTTGAGTTGTTTCCAGTTCTTCGCCATTATCCCTCTGAGATGAGCAGCCATTACCTCCATCTTTCTGCACATCTCTGATTACTTCCTTAGGATAAAGTCATAGAAGTAAAATTTCTGGCTCAAAGAAAGTAAATATTTTAAGATTTTTGATACGTTTTGCTAATCTCTTTCCAAGAATTTACATCCCTAACAGGAGCATATCACAGATCATAACTAGCCATACATGTGATATTAATGTTTAAATTAAATGCCTCCAGAAGTAAAATTTATCTATAACCATTCTTTCTCCCAAAGAACAAAGGCTCTTTTTCATTGTTTTTTCAAGATTTCTTTATTTATCTGAGAGAGAGAGAAAAAGAGAGAGACAGTGTGGGGTGAGGAGGGGCAGAGGGAGAGGCAGAGAGAATCTTAAGCAGACTCCGCACTGAACGTAGAGCCCAATATGGGGCTCCATCTCACAACCCTGAGATCATGACCTGAGCAGAAACCGAGAGTCGGATGCTTAACCAACTGTGCCACCCAGGCGCCCCCAAAGGCTCTTTTTAAAAAGTAAGTCTACAATAAACAAAACTAGTATCCAAATCTTGGTTTCTAAATATCATAGTCCCAAATCAAGTACCTGGAACCAGGGCTTTTTTTTTTAAGATTTTATTTATTTATTTGACAGAGAGAGAGACAGCGAGAGAGGGAACAGAAGCAGGGGGAGTGGGAGAGGGAGAAGCAGGCTTCCCAACAAGCAGGGAGCCCGATGCAGGGCTCGATCCCAGGACCCTGGGATCATGGCCTGAGCCGAAGGCAGACGCTTAACGACTGAGCCACCCAGGCGCCCCAGGAACCAGGGCTTCTTGAAGAAATGGCTGATTCCTGGAATCAGGAAGGAACTAGATCAGCCTGGAACATCTTCTTGCGCCAGGAAGAAAATGCTAAAAAGTGATGGAGACATCAAAAGGACACAGGAACTAACTTGAAGGGACTCTTGCATTGGGACATTTTCAGCATGAAAGTGAGTAACAATGTAATATAACATTTGAATTTGAAAAAGAATCCATAAGTCTACAATGAAACAATAAATGAATGAACAGGTGAATAAATAAGTGAAGAAAGGAAGGCTCTCACTTATGCTAGACCTTTTTGCTGTCTACACAGTAACTGTCATAATAATACCCGATTCAAACAAGAATCGCCAACGGACGCTTAAAACATTGAGTAACTTCTGTTGAGAGAGGATATTTACATAGCCTCAAAGTATCTTCCAACAGCTTAATTATTAATTACAAAGGGGAGAAAAAAGGTATTTTTACTGTAGAGAAATTGGGCGAACCCCTTAGTCGAGGGTTCAAAATTAGTATCACCAATAACGAGACAAACGGACATCGTAGTCTCCCATTAAAATATGCCAAGGGCTTATGACCTCTGCAGTATTCCTACCAAAACTACATAACCTTAAACTAGGCAAGAGGAAGGGAAAATCGGATAAACCCAAAATGAGGGACATTCTACACAACTGTCCTGCACTCTTCAAAAATGTCAAAGTTTAAAAGACAAAGAAAAGCAGAGAAACTGCTCAATTAAAGCAGACTAAATAGATACACCAATTAAGCGCAATATGTGATCCTGATTGGATCCTGGGTTGAAAAAAACTGCCATAAAAAGTCCTTATTGGGACAATCAACAAAATTTGAATACAGACTGTAGGATAGGTAATATTATTGCATTAGTATTAAATTTTCTGATTGGAGAGTTGTATTACAGTTGCATTCTCAGGAGATTCTGAAGTGTTTAGGGATAGATGTACCTAGTAGCTGCAATTTATCTCATGGTTCAATAAAATATGTATGAATACAGGGGCGCCTGGGTGGCTCAGTCGGTTAAGCATCCAACTCTTGGTCTCAGCTCAGATCATGATCTCAGGGTCATGAGATTGTGTCCTGCATCAGGCTCCACACTCAGCAGGGAGTCTGCTTGAGGATTCTCTCCTTCTGCCCTCTTCCCTCTGCCTCTCTCTCTCTCTCAATCTCTCTCGAAATAAATAAATCTCTAAACAAAAACGTATGAATACGTATAAATTAATATAATATATAAAGAGAAAGCAAATGTTGAAAAATGTTAATAAGTGGTGATTCTAGGGGAATGCTAGAATTCAATTCAATTCTTGTAGTTACTACCTAGTGTAAAAATTTTTTAAAAATTAAGTTTTAAATAACTACATAGATTTTAAGTAAATTCCATTTTCCTTTCTTTTTTTCTAAATTAAAAAAGTAATAGATACTCACTAAAGCAGAGAAAAGTAATACATACTCACTAAATTAGAGGTCTACAAAAAAAAGTCAAAATAGAAAGTCATTCTCTATCCTCTTATATATGTGAAGTTCGAGAGTTTGGTAAATATTTTCTCCACCTTTCTCGGCTAAGTTCATAAAACATAATCAGATATCAGATACCCTTCAAGAGTTACATGAGTGAGCTTCAAACATATTATTAAACGTCCCATTGCTTCTTGGCAAAAATGACCAAGTAACATAAAACTGAATCTACACGATGGAAAAAAATCCAGAGCTTATTACCTTTACCTTACTTAGAAAACACCTAGCCGGAAAGCCAGTACACAGCAGTTCATAAACTATAACAAAAATCAACCTAAGAAATGCATATTTCCTTTCCCAATAACTGCCAACCCCTAGCCAAAATGTTTTACATCTCAAACTCACGTTGAGTCAGTAGGTGTGGGGATGCTTTGTAATAATTGACCATGTCTCCTTATCACTGACAATCACTGACTAACCAAGCCCCCATAGCTGAAACTGAGTTTCTGGTTTTCCTACTTAAAGTTTATGAGTTATGTTCCTGCAGTTTACTATAATCAACTCAATTTCTGAATGATAACCCATTTAGGTTAAATACCTACATAAGAGCAGGACTTGGTAGTTTCCAACTCCTGCTTTCACCCCTGTGCTTTCCTATGTCATTTTCCTAGCTTTCCCAAAGATAGTAAAAAAAAAAAAAAGAAAAAATTAAAAAAATTAAAAAATAAATGGTATTACGTATGGGGGTGGGGGTGGAGTGAAGAGGTTGCAATTACTGTTTTCCTGGCAAAATTTGTTCTATGACTCAAAAAGTCTTTCTCACATCCAACAATCATATAAGAACATGCTTGTTGTACGGAAGCTGCATGACATAATGCTTACAAACATTAGCATGCTTAAATATTTTGAATATAAATTTGATGGAACTGGTTTATTTTCTATCTAACCTGGTCAACTACAGATATCAGAGTTAAAAACTACAGAACAGGGGGTCTGATCTCCTGGATTTTACTTGCCCCTCCTGAGGCCCCTTAATACATTTTTCAAATCTCTGTTTCCCCAACTATAAAATGGGTACAATAATGCTTGCCTGTAAAGGACGTAGCGTTCACTAGATAAAAGAAGCTAGGTTCCATCCAGGGTAAGGAATGGTTTTACTATGTGGCTACCATTTTCAAATGTGTTGATCAAGAAATAAGGGGGAGGAAACTTTTTCTACATAGCACCCTTCTGTTTTGTGCGCACACTGGCGTTAAAAGTTATCGCTCCTTAATGCTTTCCACAACCTATAGGTTACCCCAGAGCAGAAAGATCTTAGTCCTTCTCACCTGGCTTCAACAATTGGAAACCCAGCTGGTGACCACAGAGTCACACAGCACTGCTGGGAGGAAACGCCACAAAGTGTTGCCATTCAGGTCTCCTTCTCTAATCAATTGCTATGGTTCACTGACAGCAGTTAATGGAAAAAAAAAAAAAAAATGAAATCATTCAGGGAAGATTAAAAGATATTTATGGAAAAGTTCCCTTTAAAAAGACACTGGGAAAAAAAACAATAATTAGCCAAAAGAGGACATAAAGAGAAATGACCGAAACAAGCTCCAGAGGGTAGCTGTTAAAAGCTATCAATGCACTGAGCCCCTGCAGGTCAGCTCCACAATTAGCTTTATTCTCCAGGTCCCAAACTGAACGTGGGGACCAAGCTGTGTCACATTCCTAAGGAAGAAGAAGGGCCTAGGTAGGAGTTCCGCGCTCCCTCCAGGACCAGCACAAGTCCCGGACTCGGGAGCCAGACTCTTTTCTGCTATTACAAATAGGGCAGCTCTTTGTCTAGCACCTGTCAATTCTTTATTAAACAAAGTCCACCACTTTCGGCTTCCAGTAGAGGTGAAATCCAAGAATCTAGTATTGTTTATATTTCAGTAGAAAAATAACGCTTTTCATTTTTTAAAAGACAGTTCCTGATGGCCACAAATTCACGAAACCCAAAATAGAAAGGGAATAAAAATGTTCACATGTTACTCTCTACTGACCCCTCTCGGTTGACCTGGGGAATGCAAAGCCTGAAGCCTAGGAAGGTCTGAAACCTCACCTTCCCCTCAAGGAGAGCTCAGAGAACATTCGAGCCTTTCATGCCATGGAAAGAAATCCTCTCGGTTCAAATGACCCCTAGGAGAACTCAACCCTAAAGCACATGTGGCAATGATTTCTATTTATGGGGCTCCCAGAATGGAAACTGGGAAACAGCCTCATGGATCAGCCCCAAAGGCCTCACTTGCTAGGGCCCTGACAGCCCGTGCCCTCTGACTCGGTTGAAAACCTTACATAAGAGCAATTGCAACCATTTCTGACAGCAGAAAAAGACCTTACCTCTTTCTCTATTTTGAGCAGCTTCTTTACAGCCACCTCCTTGTCCTGGGATATCCATTTGGCTCGATATACACTCCCAAAACTTCCTCCACCGCAGTTTTCAAAAAACTGCAAGTCATCAAATTTAATTTGCACAAAGGAGGTACCGAGAGACGACATCTCATAATGACAAAGTATTAGACTCCCACAAAATCTGCAGAGAGAAAGCAAAAGTTGGATTATAAACACGTTAGAACAAATCCTCTGAATCCCACTTTTGATAATGTGTAACAAGCACTGTGAAACTTCCAGAAAGAACCAGATGACTTAGGAGAAAGGAAAGTGAGGCTATGAACGAGTCAAAGTGAAAACCCTTACCCTGGCAGCCCGGGCAAAAGTCAACAGCCACTTGTCCAGACTTTGAAACACAGCTGTCCACAGAGAAATGGCTCAGATTTCCCCCCTGACAAAACCCGTCGCGGCACTTCTTGCACATCCCCAGGAGCTCTGCCTAAAGGCTACTGTGTCACCAGGTCTATCACGAAGCCCTGACAAGCGGGAGGCATGCTTTCGGCAGCACGCTTGCATAGCTCTCCCGGCATCCGAGGCACGCCAGCTCTCCAAGTTGTGCTCACTTCAGGCGAAATATACATAACCTAAGCTCCCGGGCATCGGGCACAAGGAGGGCCACCATGCTGCAAACTCAGCACACGTTCAGGGTTTCTAGTCCGAGAGCAAATGTTCCGTTTAGGGATGATAGGAAAGCTGGCCAAGTGTTTTCCACAAGTAGCTCCCTGGACTGTATACTGTAGCAGAACTTAATTAAAGAGGAGAAAATTTGCCCTTGATTACAATATATTAAGTCATCCAAAGAAGTCTGCCAAGAATGTTTAAAAAAAAAAAATATTATGTTTGTCTCCAGAGGAACAGATTACCCCTCCCAGAGATTATTACAGTGATAGTTTCTGCAACTCTAAGGAGTTTTACTACTATTCGGGTAAGCGGTCATTCTTTACACCCCCATGCCAAACCACAGATTAGCAGGAAAAAACAAAACAAAAACATACAAACAAGAAAACAATGGACTAAAATATTGAACCTGCATAAAAAGCAAGTAGATAACAAAAGTCTGTACACAAGTTCTCGCCAAATTGTAAACCAGAATCTCACAATGAGGGAGCAAAAAGACAAATCCATATGCATGCAAAACAACTGGCCTGGGGTCCTCATAACAGTCAGTGTCAGGAAAGATTTAAAAAAACAAAAAGCAGGAAAATTTCCTAAGGAGACATAAAGATGATGACTTAATGCAATGACTGACCACTGACTGGATACTGGCATCAAAAAAATCTACAGAAAGTATTATTGGGATTTGAAGAAAACCTGAATACTAACTACATATTACATACTATTATTTTATCCATGGATAATAATGGTGTTCTGGTCTGGTAGGAGAATGTCTTTGTTCTTGAGAGATCTACTGGGAGCCATATTTAAGCATTATACCTACAACTTCATTTAAAATGGTTCAACTCCCCTCAACCTCCCAAAACAGTGCATGGGTATAGAGAGAGAGGAAGCACATGAGGCAAAATGTTAAGAACTGGTGAATCTAGGCAAAAGTTATAGGAGTGTTTCACTACTCTTTCCATTTCTCTGTGGGGTTTGATTATTTTCAAAATAAAAAGGTGGAGGGGGCAGTTTGTATCTATATAAATGGTCAACGTTTCTTCATAAACAACTTGAAGCTCTGCTGAGTGATGTACACAGTCAGCTCAGAGATCCTAATGTGCAGCTGACTAGCAATCCCATTTTAGGAACATCATGTCACTGAAGAATGCTGATTTTTTTTTTTTTTTTTTTAAAGTAAGCTCTATGCCTAATGTGGGGCTTGAACTCACAACCCCAAGATCAGGAGTCACATACCCTACCTACTGAACCAGCCAGATGCCCCAAGATTGCTGATTTCTTACACAAAGTCAAACTCTGCTCTGCTCTGGGGAGAAGGCAAGAGAAAGGACTGTTAGCTTACAGTCAACATAAAAATACGGGGCAAAAAAACCTACTGCATCCAGCTTTAGTCTATACACATATGTGAGTCAACAATTTACCTTACTAACTTTTGCTTCAATTCATATTCAGTTAGTTACAGAAAAGAAGAAAGTTTGGATAAAATTTAGGGATGTGCCAAAGGTAGGTACAAAGAATATGCAAGCTAAAAAGTTGGTTCAACAAAATGCAAAGCACCACTTGCAAGATGCCCTCAGTGTTACTGATGCTAGGTCTATATTGTTATCATTTTAATTTTATCAAAGTATAAAAATAAAATAGGACTACAAAGCTTATAATAAAAAACAGAACTCTCCTACTCCACCCCTCCCACACCCAATTCTCTCTCCAGAGGGAACTAATTTTAACTCCTTTAGCATTTTCTTCTGCTATTTACCCCCATATTTCTACAAAATGTGTTCATATTGCTATTTCTTATCTGTCCCATTTCAGATATTACCTATTAACTTCCCCCTATGGAAGAGGATTTAGTTTTCATATGCCCCCTTTACTTCTTGCACAGAAATACGCCACACTTGCCCAATCCTCCCAGCTTCCAAATATATTGTAACATTTAGTTAAACCAATAGTCAGTAGTCTGACTACTGTAGACAAATGAAATATTCCCAGAACTGCTATGTAGGAGTCAATGATTTCTCCTTTCTTGGATAACTTTTTGTTTCTCTTAGAATTATTAGTTGCTCCGTTTTTGTTGTTTGCTTTGCTTTTTATATTCTTAGCACTTATGTACCTCATCAAACTCTCCCAAGCTGCAAAACTCCTCTAATAAAGTGAAAACATCAGGTAATTTGGGGGAGAGTGCTCTATTGTTTTCTTAGAGACATTCCCCTTGTACTCTTCATCTTGATTCAATCTGGCTGGATGGTTGCTATATATAGAGGCCCGACTTGGACTGGAACTTCCCTTCACCATCATCCCCAAATTTCCTTCACCTTCTCTGTGAGAACCCCCGTCCCTGAATCCCCTGGTTTCTCTTTCTTGGTTTATTCCCTTGTTTTAACAGTGGACATCTCCCATTAGCAACTTTAAATAGAGTACTCAGAATGCAATTTTTTTGAGAATCTGTGTGTCTTTAAATGTCTTCATTGGTAGCCTAGCTGGGTTTGCAATTCCAGCTGGCAAACAGTGTTCCTTATAATTTCAGAAGTATTACTTTGTAGTCTTCTAGTTTCTAATGTGGCTGTAAAGCAGCCTGATACTGCTCTGCTAACTAATCTTTTTTATACTATTACTCCTTCCCTGAAAGCTTTTAGGACCCTGTATTCATTTCCAGAAGCCTGAAATTAACCGCACATGTTTAGGAGTGAGTCTTTTTTCATTCACTGGTAGGACATTCAGTGAACTCTCTCGGCCTGTACTCAGTGAACTCATGTCTTTTAATGCTGGGAAATTTTCTTCTGTTATTCCTTTACCACTTACAGCTTTTACTTCTTGTTTTCTCATACACACATGAGGAACTACATGCAGTTCCCAGGACTTGCTAACCTCTCTCACATCTCCATACCTTTGCATAACCTAGTTCTACTTTGAATGTCTTTCTCTGCCCAGGAAACTCCTGAACCCGACTATCTGCTTCAAGTCTCATAAGCCGAATTAAATTCTCCTTTTGGGCCTTAGCACCTTTCTTTACCCATTCAGCTTTCCCACTTACTTCCCACCAGACTATAAATCCCTTAAAGGCAAAACTCATTTCTATTTATATCTGGATCTTCAGCATCTAGTACACAGCCAGGCACGCTGCACATGTTCCATTCAAAAAATTGCTGAATGAATGAACAAATGAACAAATGAATGAACAGTTTCTGGCTATTCTTCCCTCATACTTTTTGTAGCTAGAAAGATGCCAATCAGGCTAAGTAAAATCTGACATCTGTAGTGTTTACAAGTTCCCCCCAAGGATCGTGAAGCAAATCCTGAGTTGGAAACTGCCACCTAGGCTTGTTGGGAAACTGAGTGTGTATCTGGGACTCCAGCACTGGGTAGCAAAGGACAGCAGAGAGAAGGAGCAGGAACAAGAAGAGGAGAAAGAGGAAGGAAATTCTTTTCAAAACAAACCTAGAGATCTAAATCAGGATGAGATCAATGTGAATAAATCTAAACCTTCTGTACAGAGCAAATCCAGGGAACATGGATGAACTGAGGTAGGATCAGTTACATTTGAAACTGACCTAAGGATACCAGAGAAAGGCTGACCTCTGAGAAGTATTGTTCTCCAGGACCTTCATTCCTTGAGATGAGGCAACTAATCCTGTTCTTCCCAGAATCACTGTTACTCACTTTGTGATACATCTTGCCATTTGGAAAATGGCTATGTGTGAATGGAACTATGGAATTACTTGAATGTTTTATTGAGACCAAAAAAATTAAGTCCCATCTTATTACCGAAGAGACTAACAATTCTGGGGAGTACGAGTACAGGTTTTAATTCCAGTGAGCTTGGCAAAGCATCACGGACTTAGCTGAAAAACCTGACTGAGATTCCCACTCCTTCTATAGGAGCGTCAGACCATGTACAGGTTTCCCCCACTCTCCGAAAGTAGAGCCTTCCTATGAAACCTTTCATTAGCCAAAATGGTGTGAAGCAAAAAAGCAACTGTCATTAATTTACAAGGAGAAAATTTTGAGTATTTCCAGACTCCAAAATTAACCCCTCTTAGCCTTTTCGGATAGCTTAGGGCACAAAATAAATCAAGATAAATAAAGTACAAATGCTCTCAGACACAGTTCAAAGCTACTGTGTTGGGGTGCGTGCCGCCTCTTTTAACAGCTCTCTGCAAAACAAATGCTAAATGCAATTTTCCCTTTTTGCCTTTTTTTCCCTAAAAGTGAAAATCCTCTTCAGATTTCTTTGTTAGCAAAACCAGGTATTAATGTAGGTCTTTCATAAGAGCAAAGTGGTGTAACGCAAATTTTCAAGAAATGGAACATACTTGTATATTTATTTTTCCCCTTGAGCTATCCCCCTTTAATTTAAAATCATTATTCTAAGAGGATCAACTTAAGATCAGAAGAATGGAAAATACAAGTTGCTGATTAATCATACTTAGAGCATCCTGGGGAAGGCTACTACCTGATCAAATTATGTTCTAATTTTTCAGAGGTGTTCTCCAGTGAACACACCCAAATTTAATGAGTCATCTATATAAATGTATTTACCTAGCATACCCAATCAAATGATGTTTATATCCCACCATGTTAAAATAACTGCTTTTACACAAGACAATTTTTCTCCATGCAACAATTCCCAGTCCTAATTTGTAGCATTTTAACTTTTGTTTCATAAACTCTCACCGCTGTTTTAAATATTAATAAGTATCTACCACACAGCCCTGAAGGGTAAGCTAGAGCGGAGATATTACAAAAATCAAAGCATAACAGGGTGTCATAGCACTGAAAATGCTAAAAATCGCTAATGTGCTGGTGGAGTTCAATCATTTGAGTACTTGAATAGGAAGAAACTTTTTCAATTTTTTTTTAAAATGTGAAAACTGAAATTTAAAAAGATTTTTAACTATTAACTAAATTGCTGAAAGCATATATCTATCTATCTCACCATTAGCGAACTGTCAAAAGTGAAACCATATGGAGGCAGAAAACCTTAAATGGAGTATTATTTGACTTTAAAGTTCTCAGCTTTCTAGTCCAAAAAAACGGACTTTTGTCCTGAATTAAAAACAACAAAATAAAACAAGACCCTGCTAACATTCTACCATTAAAAAAAAAAAAACCCACAAGATTTAGGATTAGATAATGAGTTTGAACTCTGCCTCTAGCTCTTGCTAACCCTTGAACCAATCACATTTCCTACCGTGACATTTCTAGACCCAATAAGTAAAAAATTTGAAATCTCTTCCATTCTGTTACCAAACGACTCAAAGTTGCTAGCTCAAAAGTTATCAAGTTTGCAGAATATTATTTGACTTCTTTAATGAGTCTTCTTTCCAAATAACAGCTATTTCCACACAAAAGCAGCATGGCCCAGGGGAAAGACCCCAGTTAGATCAAGTAGCGAACGTGAATTTACTAGCTGTTAGACCTTGGCCCAGGTACAGTGCCTCTCTGATCTCAGTTTTCTCACTGGTAAATACCCATCCTGCTTGGTGCTGGGAAGTGGGAGATGCTTTGAAAGTGCCCAGTGCCGGGTATACAATACTCAACAAATGGAAATGACGGGTGTCAAGTTATCTTAGTAAGTCTTGTTACCATAGTTAGCCATCGATTTCTTCGGCTTCCATCATTTGGTATGCTCTCCTCCATAGTTTTCTTCCCTTTGTTTTCAGAATCGTTTTACATCTCCATTAGTTTGGCAGAGCAATGATCAATAGATAAATGTACTACTGGTCCCTAAATCCTTCTTATCTGTGTAGGTTAATTTTTTCCTCATCCCTCTGTTTGCTGCTTTTGGTTTTGGCCATTTTTGCAAGGTCTTATTAGTGCGTAATTATAATTTTCTTTTAAACTTTTTTATAAGGAGAATAAGTTATTAAAAGACGGTACTTCTTTTTTTTTTTTTGCACTTTTTAGATAACGGAGTTTCTAGGACCTACTTATTTCAATTATAGCATTCACTTTGGTAGGTTCCTAGAGTATACCTACTTTCCATGCTGGCCACAGTCTTGCCTTTAGATCTTATCTACTGCATATCAAATGGATTCAAGAAACTGCAACTACCTTCATTAGATACCTGCAAATCATAACTTTTTTAAATTAAATCCACCTTGGGTGTCTGGGTGGCTCAGATGGTTAAGCGTCTGCCTTCGGCTCAGGTCATGATCCTGGAGTCCTGGGATCGAGTCCCGCATCGGGCTCCCTGCTCCTTGGGAGCCTGCTTCTCCCCTCTGCTTCTCTTTCTCTCCCTCTCCCTCTCCCTCTCTCTCCCTCCGTCTCTCATGAATAAATAAATAAAATCTTAAAAAAAAATAAATTAAATCCACCTTATAAAAGGACTAACTTTACTAGAAAATAGGTATTTGGACTTTTTCTGGATTTTTCTATTTTTTAGATTATATGGGCCTATAATTTCTGAATGCAGATTCTTCCTGTTTTTCTATCCCTAATTTACATTTTCCTTTTTCCCTTTTGCACAAAAGTTACAAGTTTATTTTTGATTCACTATAGGGAAAAAACCTGATTTACTTTACTTTTTTTAAAGATTTTATTTATTTATTTGACAGAGAGAGAGAGACAGCGAGAGAGGGAACACAAGCAGGGGAAGTGGGAGAGGGAGAAGCAGGCTTCCCGCGGAGCAGGGAGCCCAATGCGGGGCTCGATCCCAGGACCCTGGGATCATAACCTGAGCCGAAGGCAGATGCTTACCTGACTGAGCCACCCAGGCGCCCAAAAAAACTAATTTATTTTAGAATGACCTTAATAGGACCAAAAAAAACCTTCTAGAAAACAGCCCTCAACAAATTCTTCTGCCAACCTTGCTGCTCTAATACTTATTTATGCTAGTATTGTTTCAGCCTCCTTAACAGAGATTAGTGAATAAAACAGGGGCGCCTGGGTGGCTCAGTTGTTAAGCATCTGCCTTCGGCTCAGGTCATGATCCCAGGGTCCTGGGATCGAGCTCCACATTGCGGTCCCTGCTCAGTGGGGAGCCTGCTTCTCCCTCTCCTTCTGCCTGCCACTCCCCCTGCTTGTGCTCTCTGTCAAATAAAAAATAAAAAATCTTAAAATTTTTTTTAATTAAAAAAATGTGCTTTATCATCATGTGTATTAAAACAATACCACTTGGATTATGGTTCTACAATGATTTTTTTTCCTACCAGTCTAATCTTCAAAACATGGGGAGAGCTTGAGTTTGGTGTCTTTGTTCATAACAGCAAGGGCAAAGATTCTAAGATTCTGTTCTTGAACAGGGCTGTTCTACTGTTTTTGTTTTTAAACCACTCAAAAAAGATCTGTAAGACTAAGTATGCAAATAGGGCCAACCAGTATTGTGTCTACCATAGATATTCCTTCTTTCCTCCAAGGCTGCCACTGGAAAGCAGCAGATCTTGTGCAGAACAGGTTGGGCTCAGTGAACAGGATCTTTAGTCATGGATATCAGAGAGAAGTAGACTGTGAGACTCTAAAAAACAGAACAGCTACTGTTTCATTTTTTTGTGTCTATGCTTCACCCTACAAGTAACAAATCCCTCTAATTAGAGCAAAGGTTAAAATAAAAATGAGCCAGTTAAATGAAACATTCTTATTTGTACTTTAATATTTCAATTAATGAAGAAAACAGACTTCCATGACACACTTCCTTGCCAGAAATGTTGTTACTGGAGGCAAAACACTGGAGAAAAAGGGATGTAGGAAGCAGGGGCACTTATGCCACAGAAATACTATGTGGAAAAGTGTGTGTGCTCTAACAGAAGCCCAGCGAGGCGACACGATGCAGGTATGATCAGTGACATGGGGTCCCTGCAGAGGCCCTGTGTCCAAGGACTGGAGGCCTGGGAAGAGAGCTGGGCCAGAGCCTACGAGTAAAGGAGCATTGAGAGGGCACATTTCCACGGGCTGGCTGGAAGAGGAATTCACAGATGTCTGGGGGTGGCAGTGGGGATGGGGGAGAAAACAAGAGTAAACAAGGCTTACTTCAGTCAGCAGGCCTACCCATCCCTAATGCTTCTACTACTTGGCTTTTGTTTCTACCCTTGAACCATTTTCTGTCAAACAGAAACTATCTAACCCATCCTGGCTGCTAACAAATAGGCACAGTCTTGGACTAATTACCTAGAACGAATGTTCCCGGAGAAGGGTAAACAGGACAGTTAAAACCTGGTAACCTCGACATAAGATGAAAGCAGATGGGGATTGTTAAAACCAGAGGCGGCCATGGAAGACCCCATATTATGCACCGCCAATCTAAAAATTACAGAGAGAACTCCTGGTTATTAGAGTTGCCGAAGAAGAAAATATGCCTCTCTGTCTAGTAGTGAGCTGCCTATCGAGCAGAGTGTTCAACGGGAGGTAGGCATGTGCAATAGGCGATTCTTGCAACAGCCAGGCAGCGACCCTGTGAGTATTCTAGGACATCAACTTACCAGAAAGGATGGATGGTCTCCCTTCCCAGGGATACAGTCATGAACCTGACCTAAGAGTTCCTGGCAAGGCGGAGTAGCAGTGATCGCCGGCAGCGATGCAGACGATGGATGACTGGGCCATACTCCTCAATTTCTCCTCCCAAACTGGCTGGGAAGGTAAGAGTCATATTCCGGATTTCTATCCTACAGCTATCCTTTCCCCTCCCCCCTCCCTCTCCTCCGTTCCCAAAGCAAAGAACTTTGTTCATGCTGAAAGCCACAGGATAACCACGGAAAATAAAAACTCTCTGGATGATGATCTACTGCTATTCTTTTCTCTGCAAAATGGAACTGCGTTACCCCATGTAGTGGGCTAGGCTGCAAAGCCTAATGGTGCACATCCATTGTCAGAACCAGGCTCCTCGTCCTCCACCTGTGGAGGACCCAGCACTGTGCAGAAGGTGTAATAAACCCCCGTCCTACAAGTTGATTTTACCTTAACATCTGGGGGAATAAACACGCCATGAGTGTCTGTACTGGTTTGTTCAATAAAGTCAACCAGTACAGAAGAGAATGCAACATTCACATGAATTTTTAAGATGAAATACAAGATTTTAAAGAAAGTGCTTGCTTACATGGGGGGTGGTATTTGTGGCTATATTTACAGATCCCTGAGGAAATACATTCTTCTCCACAACAGGATACTTTGGTAGAAAAGTTTCATAAGCAAAGATTTATTCCATGACCTTTAGGTAGAGAGTCTTGCCTTCTCCTTTTGGTTTTCCTATACAGACTCCAGAAGGAAGGATGTCAGCCCCTGAAGATAAGCTGTGCTCGAAGCCAGCTATAAGAATGGTTCCGAGTAATTTTGGTTTTGGTCTTCTAGGTCATAACCTTCCCTTATCCATATAACTCCCGAGTTCTTCAAATTCCTCATATATTTAAATGCAATAATCTTCAGATTCTTTCCCCAAAATATCATGAAGTTGCATATAAACACAGAGGTACACACAGCTGCTTTACAAATCCTTATACTTAAGGCAGGAGAGTGGCTAGGAAAACCTCCCAGGCCCATATACTCACAGGAAGTATGCTTTGGGAACGGAGCCAGCTACCGAGGGCAAGCCTTACCTGGGTATAGGTGAAACAAGCAGCTTGCTCTGTGTCTAACTTGGGAATGTGGAAAAACAAATTTTCTCTACCACTCAGGCATGGTGGCTGAAGTTTGGGGTGCTGGTTCAAGCATTTCCACATGCTGACCCATATGCTTATGCAGCAAGCAGGTATTACTGTCCCCAATTTACACGAGAGGAAACAGACGATGAAGGGAATGAAAATTGCCCAAACCAACCACCTAACTTACAAGTGACATGACCAGGATTCAGACTCAGCTCTGACTTCAAAGTCGTGTCATTTTTTTTCACATCATGTCTTTTTTCCACTGTATCATTCTGTCCCCTCCTTCAAATCTGCCTTTTTTTCTTCTTTAAACAAACCCTTTCCTTATGACAGTAATCACCAGATTGCTTATTATCCACCTAAAGTTCAATTTGAGGCTTTAATTTCCTATTAGCAATTGCGATGCGGGGTTAAGGTGTCAATGCACAGCTGCTTTGTTCTCACAGAATCTTCTCCTGTGTTGGGATTATTTAACTGCTATTAGGGCATAATCAATGCTTCAGCTGTCCGTAGGAGGGTTTGACACAAAAGCACCCACGTATCAGGCAAACCAATCTAAACTCTAGCATTTATAGCTCTCTTTCCTTAACAGGTACAGTTTTCTGGTCACAGCTGGAACTCTTGCTTATTCGTGTGTAGTGGGGCAAAGTTAATAGCCACAAAAGAAGTAGCCTAAATCTTCACTGCAGTAAGACCAAAAGGTGCCTTAGCTATTCCTATTACATTCAGATAGACAAGACACCCTCCCTGTCAATCTGTCCTGGGTAGAATAAAATGGAAAACAAATGATCCAAATAGATTTTTATTTTCAATATCTCTGGATACAGATTCAAGGCTATCTTACTCCAAGAAGTACGACAGCACCACAAACACCTTTTTCTGGGTTTAAAAAGAAAAGAATCATTGATTCTCTCCTCTCTTTTCTCTGAATCTAACAATTTCTAAAAACTGTCCATTTTTCTCTTTTACACCACACTAATAGCTTCACTGTATGTCTGACCTCTTTTCACGAAACATCACTGTAATTTCCCTGTGTTTTCTCTGACTAGATTATTCCCTCCACACCCCTCACAACTCCTGTTTATAGTTTTGTAGCGCGGTCAAAGTCAGTTCCACCGCTCATTCCAGATAGGCACTCAGCCAATATATTGCCAATAACACACACTCTTGTGCTAACTTAAAATACACAGTGCAGCTTGCCAAGTTTCCTTATTTGGCAAGAAGGTCCCTCAGTTCCCAAGATCTTTGACCATCCATTTTTAGATCCAAATCCTCCTGCTTAATATTTGGATATTTCTCTCTCTTTTTAATGTGTCTTATGTGTTCCTTAAAAGAGTAAGAAGAGATCGGTCATCTATTTGCTTTCCTAGACAAAAAAAGGGTCCTTGCCACGGCCTTGTGATCACTTACTCTGGAATTATTATCACTATAATTTCTGAATCAAACAATATTTTCCAGGTTAAAAAAAAAAAACTCCCAGAAAAGTTATAATAGGAATTATGTTGTGAAAGACTAAAATAAACAGTACACATTGCTTTATGGGACCATTTTCCTTTATCTTAATTCACGCTTTCCAAACAAGCCAAATTCATGTTCATTTGCAATCTCCCTAATCTCTCACTATTGTAGCAGGAACTTTAAACAAAAGCTCTACAAATGACCAAAACCATAATTAAAATGCATCCGTCATGTATTTTTTTGAAAATCAAAAAACGACATGAAATTTCGCTGTGGAGATAGGCCTACTACAAAGAAGCCATTAACTGCCTTGAAGCGCTTGTTTATTTTTGTCTTTATATGTGTTTGTTGGTTCGGATCCACTGAATCCCGACCGTTCACTTCAACTGAGGTCAGGAAAGCAAGAAGGCTCTCCTAAAACAGCTTCAGTGATAAAATAGGAGCATACTTTAGCAACCATCTTAACTCAGATATCCTCGCATTAATTCTGTAAGTGGATTCTAAAACACCATTATTAATAGAGAGCTGCTGATTATAATATCATTGGATCGGGCCACTAAATGATGCTGCTTTCGTTATTAAAGAAACTAACAAAAATACTAATTAAGTCCTCCATAAACAGTGCTTTGCGAACATCTCGAGGCGCATCAGAAACACACATTTTCAGCAATCTAACAATGACCTGCCCCGTTTTTTACGCAATTCGGAGCCATCTCGCCGGGTCCGTAGTAAAGCTGGTCTGCAAGCTGTCAGGACCAAGCGAAGCGCGGCGGCGGCCCTCAGCTTGGCCCTCCCGGCCCGGGGCAAGTCTCGGAGCCCGGGGACCGAGAGACGCCACGGGGTCGCCGAGCAGCACTCTCGCCCCACGTGGGAGGCAGAGGGGGCCGCTGGAGGGTGCGGGCGGCACGAGCTGCACGCTGCCCCGGGGAGGGCTGGGGAGGGCGGCTCGCGGTGGGAGAAGCCACCCCGGCCGGCTGGAAAGCAGAAGTTAGTGGTCTCTCCTGGCACGCACAGCCCTCTGCTGGGAAGTGGCCCGCGCCCTGTCCTGATGTGGAAGACTCGCGTTTCGCCTCGCAGAGGGGCCGGGTCGCCCGCGGCGAGGCCGGCCCTCCGACGCTCAGGCCCCGGGGGTGGCGGGCTCGGCCGGCGGGGTCCCGGCTTTCGGCGAGGCGAAGCGGCGGCCCCCGCACCCGCGCCGCGCTCAGGGCCGGGAAAGCCCGACAGGCTGCGCCCGCCCTTCCGGACGCCAACTTCTGCGTGGGACCGGCCCGAACTTCGCCGGGCCCTCTGGGCCGCCGGGAGCCGGGAACGCTCGCTCCGGCCGCAGCCGCCTGCGCGGGCCCCGGGTCGGGGAGGGTGCGCAGCGGAGCCCCGCAGGCCGCCAGGGCCTCGGCCCCGAGCCTCGCGAGCGCGGCGGGCCTCCGACCCACCCTCGCCCTCCGCGGCCTCCGGCCGGCCCCTTACCTGGCTCCCGGGCCGGGCGCGAGCAGCAGCCGGGGGGCGCCGAGGCCCCGCGCGCGGCGAGGACAGGGCCGGCGACCGTGGGGGGTGCGGCGGGGGGGGTCGAGAGGACGGCGGCCCGCGCGGCTCCCACGCTTCCGCCCGAGTCAGGAGTTGAACATTCCGCCTCTCCGCCCCGCGCCAATGAGGGAGACAGTTACGGCAACAGCACCACCTACCTCCGAGCGCGGAACGGCCGGGCCTCTCTGCCCGCGCCGCAGCTCAGAAGCGCCGGCCGGCGGGGCGTGGGGAAGCGGGCGGGCCGGCCTCCCGGGCCTGCGCCCCTCGAGGGTTCCGTGCGCCCCTGCGCCCCGGCAGCCACCCGGCCGGAGGGATGGAGGAACTCCGTGCGAAGAGCACCTGCCCTGCAGTGCGGGGCGCCGGGAGAGGGAGGCGTGCCCCTGGGCCTCGCGGTAGCTTCGCCTCATTTTCACGAGTTCCCACCACCTGTCGGGCCAACTCAGTCCTCATCAACCAACACTTACCTTGTCAGAGGCGCTGGGGATACAGAGAGATGGGAGGCTGCTTCGTGCCTCTTCTGGGTGGGAAGGGCACAGACCTGGAAAGATATTTCTAGGAGAGAGGGCTGAAGGCTGCCTGGGTGGGACCGTCAGTAAATACCTACGGAATTTTGAGGAGGGGTCGTGGTGGGCTGCCCTGCTTGGTGACTTGGCCAAAACTGAGTTCAGACGAGGACACTAGAATTCATTCCAGGTGGGAGCAAGACGTGGCAATAAGTACTGGGAAGACAGGTAACTGTTGACTGGGGAGGAAAGGAGAGACGGGGTCGGAAAGGTACCGGCAGCATTATCCAGGGGTTTGGGTTCGGATTTTATCATCTGTGGGCCCTGGGGAACTGGGGGAAGTTGGAAGCAAAGAGTTAAAATAGGTGTTTGTGTTTGGTGATTTAGAGAGAGAGCAGTCCGCGCGCGGTTGTGGGATGCGTTGCTAGGGCAAGACTAGGAGGCGGCAAGACAGGTTAACAGCGTCACTACCTGGTAAAGGGAGTGTGAGGACCTGAAGCAGGAGGTAGGAAATGGACCTCGAAAAGGAGGAACGGCCTCTCAGGAAGAGGCCACAGGACTTGGGGGTGTGGAAGAGAAGAAGGAAAGAGAGATGATGCCGAGGTTTCAGCCTCGGGTGACTGGAAGAAAGATGGTGCCGTTGACAGGCATAGGGATGTGTCGGGGAGAAGCTGGCTTCCTGGGGAGTTCGAGGTCATGGGAGGCAAAACAGGTAGAGACGCAGCAGTTGAAATATGAAACGGAGACTCAAAAGAGGTCACGAGAGAAAGAATTGTAAATCGTCAGACAGTTGAAAATAAGAAAGCAGAGGGATGCGTGAATATAAGCTAAAAACACGCCACGTTCTCGTCTGTTATTCAAATTATTATTTTTTTAAAAGATTTTTTTTTATTTATTTATTTGACAGACAGCAAGAGCAGGAACACAAGTAGGGGAAGTGGCAGAGGGAGAAGAAGCAGGCCTCTTGCAGAGCAAGGAGCCCGATGTAGGGCTCGATCCCAGGACCCTGGGATCATGACCTGAGCCGAAGGCAGACGCTTAACGACTGAGCCACCCAGGCGCCCCTGTTATTCAAATTATTAAATTACCCCTTTGGTGAGAATTAGGAATTTTAGCACTGATGGATTCTATTTCAGTAACTGAGAAATTAGGATTGATGAAAACTGTCATGCTAACCAAATTCCTGATGTAGGTAATCAAATAATTCTGAAAATCATCTAAACATCTATCTTCAGGATAGACCCACGTATGACGTGACTCCAGTCATTCTACCTCACCAGGCACTACATTTTGATTGCAAAGACCCTAGACCGGGAATCAGAGAACCTGTTTCTGGTTTTAGTCCTGCCATGTATCAGCTGGGGTACTTTGCTAGACAGGCCTGGTTTTCTCCTCTGCAAAATAAGAGGGCCCAGGGAGATGTTAGACACAGGCTCCAGCTTTAAAACTGTGAATGCATTACTTTAAATTTGAAGCACATGACTTAAGAGTCTTAATATTTTCACCACATCCCCCTTCCTTCCCATCTATTTTTCCTTCATTCTATTTTCCCTACATAATTAGGCAAAGAGAATAACCAGCAGGAACAGTAAACACTAAAGAGTAGTTTCACAAGTATGCTTCAGTGATAAACTGGCAGGCATTCTCTTATCTTCCCAACCAGGTTGCAAGTTCCTTGAGGTCATATCTTATATTCTGTTGTATCTGCCCATAGCTGAAATAAATGCATAATTGTGTGATAAACTGGATGCCTCAAGCCTGACTCTTCTTTAGTCAGGTTGCCCATTTCCTTATGACTAGACTGATCTCTTTGAGTTCCAGACCTAATATAGTCTAGTGTTTATTCCCATGGCTGACTCTACTTTTTCAAACTCTCACATTTTTTTTTTAAGATTTTATTTATTTGACAGAGAGAGACACAGCAAGAGAGGGAACACAAGCAGGGGGAGTAGAGAAGGAGAAGCAGGCTTCCCGCTGAGCAGAGAGCCCCATACGGGGCTCGATCCCAGGACCCTGGGATCATGACCTGAGCAGAAGGCAGACGCTTAATGACTGAGCCACCCAGGCGCCCCCACATCTTTTTTTTGAGAGCATATTGGGTAATTCTCACCTGCGTAGGTTTACAAATGTGAATAGCAATAGCAAAAGAGACCTAGTCAAACCTCTCTTATCAAGCCTTCCTATTCCTTTACTTCAAATGTCTCCGCACTAAAAATAGATGTACTCTCAGCAGTGGGGTGGATTGGGAGTCCTTAGCACCCTCTTATATCCAAGAACACCCTCCAAAATAAATATGCAATGTCAGTAAAAACAGTGTATTTGCTATGCAAATAGAGCTTAAAGAAAAAAGTATTCTGGTCCCCCATTCAGATTGTTGTCCTTAAGCTCCTCTTGAATAGAAATTCTGAAACTGCCACCAGCTATCGGTGGATCAAAGAAGTGCAGACATAAATTCCATTAAGGATAGAAGGAAAGGCAATTTACAAGGAAGAAAGCATTCTGATTATCCTTCCCACCCTTTGTAGTGATAAGAGTTCTGAGGCACATGGGGACCCAGGAGCATTTTCTCCAGCCATCTCAGTCCTCCATGGCAGACTGTGAGTGGTCTGAGTCTAGATCATAGCTAAGAATTACCAGCTTTTACAAAAAGGCTGGTGTTTGCCCTCCTGCACTATGCTGGATCCCTGGGAAATGAAGGCACACAGTCACACATCCTTTAAGATAAGCAACCATGACCTTAAAATCAGGAGTGAAGCCCTGATTTTGGGTCATTGTTGGAACTCAGCTTTCACATCGAGCTTAGGGACTGAAGAATTCACAAGAATATTTCAGGTACCAAATTTGCTTAGGTGTTTCAAGGCCTGAGTAGGGCAAGTAGGGCAAGATGAGAAATTGGGGACTTTGGCAAAATTTGTTCAACAAGCATTTACTGAATGGAAGGCACTGTGCTGAGCATGCGGTGGTAACAGTGGTCTCTGTTCTCACAGAGTTTGCTGAGTGCAACGGAAAAGGCAGAAAAGACACAAGTGATTATACTGTGGTGTGCTCTTAGGACGGCAAGGATGTGGGAGAACAGCAGGCACGTGCCACAGTTTTGAGAGGTGAGACAAAGAACCTCCACGTCTGTGGGAGAAGAATGAAGTGAATTTGCTGGACAGAAAGGTGGAAAAGGTATTACAGGCAGAGGGAACAATAAGTACAAAGGCCCAAAGATCATTTAACAAGTTCAAGGAATAAATCCTTCAGCTATCTGAGTAAAGGCGTTGCCAGCTTGGAGTAATCGTCCTCGTGATGGTAGTAATAGTCGCAGCAGGAGCAGTAAGAATACTGATAATGACAATCATCCTAGTGATGGCCACTATTCACCGAGTGCTCGCGTGCTAGACACTGAACTAAGAGTTGTACACGGCCTGTGCATTTGACCTTCACAACAACCCTGTCCGGCAGTTGGAATCATCATCCCACGCTGTAGGGCAGGAAAAAGTCTTGGAAAGCTTTAGCGACTCGTCTTCCCTCAGGGGGCAAGAGGTGGACTTTAGGGCTTGTTCTTTTAGATTAAGCGATTTTCCAACTTTTTGGTCTCAGGACTCCTTTACACTCTAGAGTGTTTGAGGGTGCCAAATAGTTTTTGTATAGGTAATTTATATCTATCACTATTTATCATAGTAGAAATCAAAACAGAAATCTCTTTATTTAAAATTCACTTATGCTAGCATAAATAACATCTTTTAATGAAAAACAAATGCGCAAAATGAAAAAGTGAGAAGACTGTCATTGTTTTATATTTTTGCCAATCTCTATAATGTCTGGTCTAAAAGAAGACAATTGGATTCTCATATCTGCTTCTGCATTTCATGTCGTCTGGTATCACACCACATGTACCCTCTGGGAGAGGCCACTGTTCACTCATAAGAGAGTACAGTGAAAATAGCACCTTAGTATCTTTATGAGATGAGTTTTGACCTCACAGACTCGCTGATGGGTTTCCCGGAGTGCATCTGGAGAACCGCTATTTTAGAGAGTCTGAGGTGCTCCGGAGCTGGAGGGGAATCAGTTGCCTCGTATCCCACCTGCTTCAAGACACAGCTTTGCAGGGCAGCTGCCCAGGATAGGAAAGAGAGCACTTTGCTAGACCTCTGATAACCTGAGATGTGGTGGCAGCCCTATCCCCAAGCAGCTATCGCTTAGTTGGGCCCCTGTTGCCTCATGGTCATGTGAGATGATAAAGGCCTACTTACCTTTGAGTCTTGAGTCCTATGCACTGCTTACTTCTGCTATTGTTTGCCGTGCTGTTCTTCTTGAATATCCTAGATTTAACATGTGACCGAATCATAACTGAGTTTATCATACCCTTTCAGCATTGAGCCTTACCATCTCTCCTGTTTGCTCTTAGCCCTACTTTATTGCAAGGAACTCATATGCTTCTTCCCCAAATCTATAACAGTTGGTATGACTTTTCTGGCAAGATCCTAGAGTTATTATTAAATGCCATGATTAAATGGAAAGCTGGTAATTGCTTTGAGTGTGAACACCAGGAACCAGCATGGATTCATTGAAATCGAGACGTACCAGACAAACCTGGTTTTCTCTGCTGGAATCATGGAGGACAATGAGGACTTCCTCGGTGAAACATGACAAAGTTTCTGATGACGACTTTATAAATCAGAAGGGGATTTTAACGAATGACAATACAATACAGTAAATTGCTGTTAGTTTGAAAGGTATACCCCAAAAGTGCTGATGTCACTCAGGGTGCATTGTTCCCTTACAAAGGGTTTCTAATGGTACATTGCTGAGCTCTGTTCTCTATCCTGCCCTGCAACATTTCTGCAATTTGGGTGAAGACCTAGGTGGCATGCCTACCCGATTAGGGAATAACATGTATTTGGAAGGAATATCTAACACAGTACATAGAAGAATTGTATCCAAACTCAAAAACCTTTACTCAAACACTTTTACTGACACTTTGCTGCCTGCTAAATACAGTCCAAGATCCCTAGGGCACACAATCTAATCCCGATTTTCCTCACCAACATTATCCCCAATCTTCACTGGCCTGACGCTGCCTCCTCCTGACACCTCCACCCCCTTCCCTGGATTTTCCTTTGTCAGTTCTCACCCTCAGCATCACACCTGGCCACCAAGAAGACTCTATCCTCCCTCCATCACACGTGTGGCAGTAGCAGGTTCTACTCAAAGGGAGCATGAAATCTTAAGGGAAATAGAAAATGTAATGAAAATAGTCATGTTTCTGAAATTGAAGGTTCTGCTTTAACAGAGACAATAAATAGACCCGGGCTTTCATCCCCAGGTGAGCTGGTAGGACATTGGAGATACATTACTTAGTTTCTTAGCATCTCCGGAGCTTCCGGTTAACCCATCTTGCTGTTCTTCTGGATGAAGCAAATTCAGACCTAAACTTCCAGACATTCTAAAAAGACCAATGATATTATCCCATATGGTATTCGGAATCTCACCAATTTATTAGATTTGGGCACATGTGATTAAGAAGGAAAACTTTTCTATCTGTTGTATCTGGAAAAAGCAAGAACTATATTTCATAAGGTAATTATTAGTTCCAGTGAATAAATGCTCATAAACAATCAAGTGACATCAACCATCTTTTACATCAAATTTTCAGGTATCTGTAGATTTTTCATTGTAAACATTATTAGATGATGATACCAATATGTAATCATGTGTCTTCCCTATTCAGTAGTCATTCTTTTCTCTTCAACAAGCAATTTTTTAAAACTATTTTACCTGGTCTGTTTTCTTCATTTTGCTTGCTTCCAGAAAGTCTACAAGTAAGCAATATAGTGTTTCTGGTCTGCATATAGAGGGGATAGACAAGGGAAGGAATGGCTCCTTCCCAGTAGCTGGCCTAGGACCTCTCAAGAGTGGATTAATCAGTTTATTATACTTGAAATCCTGATCAAATTTCAAAGTCACTTTTCCATCCACACTTCTTTATATTATTGTTTCTCAAGTTGAAATTTTTTCAATGAATATTTTTGTAAGTTCTATATGCCTTTTTTTTTTTGCTACCATTGGCTTTCCCTAACTTTTTAAGGTCCATTTGTATTAAACTCCTGTCCACATTGTTGTTTGTAACACCTTCCAATTTAGTATCATCTGAAAATTTCATTAACATGCTATTTACTCCCTCTTCCAGATCATTAATAAATGCTATTTCTTATGTATTAAATTTTGTGGTCGAATAGATTTAATTTGCTGTTGTAATTTCAATGCATGTTTTCTAAAGATACAATGCCGTTAAGAATGGTCTTAACATAGGCTTAAATCCATCCCCAGTTTATAGTTATTTTACTATTATGCAATCCATTTGTATTCTCTAATCAGCACTGTTGTGAGCTCCATTGAAGCAATAATCTATTGATTTTCTCTTCCCTCTTTTTCAATACAGTCATCATCTTGGCTTTAAATGCACAGCAATAGCAGAGTTAGAACTATTGTTGTGCTCTAATCCACAGCTATTTATAAAGGAAATTAAGTCTTTTTTTCTCAGTGGATATTCTTCCACTGATATAAGAAATATTCTACATTAGAAAATGATAATATTTTTTCATAATATTTTATTTTCCTAAGCGTAGTTTCAGTATCCTAAAATGAGAGAGATTCTAGATCTTTTCTTCAGCAAGCAAATGCAATATATACATATGTTGCATTCATACATTAAATATATATAGGAAAAAATGTGTATTAGAGAGTGTGTGTGTGTGTGTGTGTGTGTGTGTATTTTCTTTTCTTATAGATCTACTCACTGCTTCCCTGACACCTAGAGAATCTGGGGTGACTTTGTTTTTTATAATAGGCTTAGACATGTTACCTTCAAATCAGAGAATGAGGTTCATTAAGCCTTTGCTTCACTTTATGTCACACATCATCTTACTTATTAGGCCTTCCATAGTGCCAGCGCTCATTTTCAATGAGATGAGGTCTCTTACACACCACTTATTTCTGTCCTTATGCTCACATATTGCAATTTTAAATCATTATGCATGAAGTTAGTCTTCGTGTTCCTACATATCACAGTTCTCCTCACCACTGGATATCAGGCAAAAGTAAGAGAGTTGAAATAACTGGATAATTGTCTTAGTGTTTTACTTCATTAATACAAAGCAAACCTTGCCCAATTGTTATGGCAAAACATTTCAAAATAATTATGTCAGATTTGCAAAATCCTACTGAACTATTTCAGTTGAGTAATCAAAATTCAACCTCACTTAACCAATCATGGCCTGTCTATACAACCAGTTTATCTGGATCACTTTGCCATGCAAATTAGTTGCATAAACCCCTGTAACAAGTTTCAGTGTGTTAGATTACACTATGAGCAACATCCCCACCCTCTGGAGGAAGTAGTGTCAGATGTATCTCCAGATGATGCAGATTATTTCCAGTCCTGAGGATCTGGATGCAGCAAGTTTTAGTGTTGATATGCTGTGAATGATGCTCATAGGTATTCTTGAAGTCGTAGGCTTTAATTCAGTAGTCTCATCTCCAATGTGTATGTAGATGGCAATCGAATTCAAGCCCTCGCCCTTTCCCAGACTTAGTCAAGTCAGGTTGGAACTTAAGTGGTCTTAGTATGTAAGAACTTGAAAACTTGATGGATCCCTTGAGATAGATGTTAGTGAGGACTTTGAAGCATCCAAAACTCAAAAATGAAGGTTCTCAATGCAATAGAGCATAGGGACTAAGAACATGGGCTTAGGAATTAAATAGACCTGGATGAGGTCTGCTGCTTATGAACTGTATGACCTTGGATATTTTACTCAGCCTCTCTGGGCCTCAGTTTCTTCACCTGTAAAATGGGGACCATTATGGGTTTTTTGTTTGGATTAAATAAGTAAATATATGCACAGTGTTTAAAACAGGACCTGGCTCAGAGTTAGTGTTCAGTAATGCCATGTATTATTATTGTTATTATTGGTCATGTTCCACACGCTAAACATTTGCTATGACTATTGCTGTTATTATTACTATTATGATTCAGTTACCTGAATTATTTCTGTTTCCTCTGGAGTCAGTTTTTCTCCTTATTTCCCTTTCCTTTTCTCTCTTACAGTACTAGTTTTCTCAGATATCTGGTGACCATTAGTTATTGTTTATGTTTAAGAATGAAAAATTATGTTGACTATTTTAAATAGCTGGCATGGATTTTTCTCTGCTGCTGTGAAGTAGATTTTTCTCCTATAGAACATGTCCCTGAATGGAAGAGTCAATGGTACCCTCAAGTACATAGAGGGACAAGTTCACTGGCAAGCATGCTTTAGGATATTTTCATAGTTGACTCAGCCAGGACAGTAGGATTAGTATTAGCATGCCTTGGACTTTCTCTTTCTCATATTGTGAAATTATAACCCATGATAGCTAAAGAAAACATGTGAAGGATAGTGCTGGAAGTGTACCTGGGAAAAATACCTAGGAAGAGTAGCCCAGTGGGTGAAAAGTTTGCTACAACTTGAGGGGCCAGTTATCGAGATGGTGAAGATCAGGAAAAAAATTAGGAATTGGTAAAAGTCCTTTGATATTATGAAGGGCATCAAAAATATCATTGTAGCCTCCGAGGATTTGTCAAAAATAGCAGGGAAAAAACTATCCCCTAAGCTTATTATGACTTAGGGGATTTTAAGAAAAAGGAAGAGTGATGTCAATGTGCATTCTGGAAATTTATCTCCACACAGAAAGGTAATGATTTGGTTACACTCCTGTTACCGTGAATGTATGTCCATGCTGAATATATGCTAGGGCACAACAGAATTGCAGAGAACTCTGATGTTTCCGTCTTTCCTTCTTTCTTTTCCGATTGGTTTCTGAAATGGAAAATAAGAGGAGAGAGATTTACATTCCTGGTATGAATTATGACATCCACCTTTAGGAGGCAGAAGGAGCATAGCTAGTTTGGGTTTTATTTTCTCTATTATAATGATAAAAAAATTTTTTTTGTCTTTTTTACTACCCTTCTAAAGATAATGACCATGGCAACAGGAGGGTCCTCTGTTTGCTGAGGACAAACAATATCTTCATCCTCAGTTAGAGTGGGGACCTTCATGTTTGGAGCTAGGGCTATGGGGAAAATTAAGTTGATGTGCATTAAAAAGAAAATATGACTTTGGGTCCCCAAGGATGATCTGCAAACTAGAGGGGTGGAGATTTGGGAATGGGAAGAGGAGACCATACAATTGGTAGCAAAGAAGAAAGATTTGGAGGACAAGATATATCCTGTGAGGACTTTTTTAAAATGAAATACCACGGGATTCTGTAATAAAACCCCCCTCTCCATCTTTCTACAAAATATTCAGCAAATCTACATCCCTTAAAAATGCTTCAATTTCGGTGGAGTCACTTTTAATGAAATGAGGCATAGAGAATAATATGAAAACAATAACTTGGCATAAGAAATAAAGTGTTTCAAATACAACAGAAGTGTCTTCCTGAATATGAGTTGATTCTTTATGGTGAATGCAGAGAAATGTTATATCATCCTGTGAAATTAAAGACTTCCCATGGCATATACATGATATATGAGATTTTTATGAAGGGCCTCCCCCCCACACACAGAGTTCTATTTTGAAGACAGACTTTAGAGAAAAATACACCCAAATCTCTTGTCTAAACTCCACTCATAATATTTTGGTAAAATTAATCTCATGCTTTGGCTCCCCAAACTCTCTTCTGTTATTTTTAGTTTGTGTCATCAAAAGCCTGAATAATCCGTTCTCTTGGGGGCAAAAAGAGAGGCAGACAGTATGGCCTCATAGTTAACATATGCTCTGGAAGCAGATTATACTTGGTTTGAAACCCCAACTCTGCCATAATTTAAGCATGTGACCTTGAGCAAGATAATTTCTCTCAGTGTTTCCTCATCAGTAAATAGTAAAACTATTCCTCTCATAGGTATTTAGAATAAAATACTGTGTGTATGTGTCTGGCATACAGTCAGTATTCAATAAATGGTAGGTGAAGTGACAGGTTGAAAAGCATTGATTACTGAACCAGTCTATCCAGAAAATTCTCTTTCAAAGCCAGCATTCAGAGAATTTTGTATTTGAAACTCTGTATTCCTTACTGATCTCGCTTTTCTTCTCATTTTAAGTGGAAGTACAGAATTTCCTCTTTTCCCACCCCAGCAATCATCTTCTCTTGCTGCTCAAAATATTTCCCTGCCCCGTGTTACAGAACGTACTCAGTTGCTCCAAAGATGCTGTTTCTAATGCGTAAGGGAACCCCGCACACCAGACCTATACTACAGCTGCATTATCTCCGGTATTCCTACAATCCTCCCCCATGCAAGTGTTTCAGTGTTGACTTAGTGTTGTTCATTTGCTGGTGTTGTTAGTGAAAACAAATTCTTAATTAAAAGGACCAGCATCACCTGGCTCACACAGAGTGCCACAAGCAATAATCTCTAATTTAGTGTACCCTCTGCCTCATACCTTCAGTTTAATTTCTGGAGCCAGATATACAAATGGAGTTTATAATGGGCTGTGAGCTTCGGGAGGAGATCAGAACCACTAATGAAGAACTCTTTCCTTGGGAGGAACTCATGACAGCACGTAACGGTTTCTAGGCGATGTGGACTGAACATGTAAATGAACACCCAGGTTAGGTTCAAATCGAACTCCTAGTGTGATCTGTGTATGACTGTGTCACACGTGGGTTAGCTTCTGAGCTCCTCCTTCATTCATGAACGTGGCCTCTGTTGGTAAAAAGTCCGAGTCTTATTCTCTCTTCACCTCTCCCCGCTTTCACTTGGTCCTTTGAAAAGTTTTCCAGTCCACTGCAAATAACTCTTAAGATGGGTCTGTTCAAGATAATGGTATCCTGTTTCAATTACTGGAGCAACAACATTGATAAATTGGTGTACATTTGGGGTAAAGGACCAAGAACGAGGATAAAGGCCAGGCTCTCCAACGGCTCCTTTGCCTCAAGTCAATTTCAATGGCTCGAAGCCACCATTGTAGGTTTCTTCACTTGTCCATCCTTTCACGGTTGTTTCGGCTCAAGACTCTCAGGCGGTCCCTCAATATTCTGAAGCTCTCTTTACAATTGCCTCTCATTACAGCAGAGAGGCAGGAAAGGCACTGAAATTTCCCGAGCCCCAAGCACTCCCTGTGCCAGGCGCTGTATGTACCTTAACTCACTGAATCCCCAGGCAGCCTTTGTGCGGGAGGTATTAGGATTCCCATGAGCAGAGGTGGAGATTGAGGCTCAGAGGTTAACTACGTTGGCCTGTGTCCACAGCGGAGGCCTCCCGCATGGAGGGGTGCAGACTGTGGGATATGCAAGGGAGCTTGGTTGAAGGAGAGCTCTCCAGGGGGACAGCGCCAGCTGAAGACAAGGGTCGCCTTTCTTCCTAACACGCATGAAGATGCTGAGTCAAACCCACATCCGTCTGATTTTATCTTTCTGATATTCCATGTCCCTTCCGCAAGAGCTAGATTCACCCCCAGAGAAGCGCTTGAAACACCTGGCAGCACCAGGCCCTGAGAAACTGTCACCAAACAAGAGCAGTGTCCCCTCTAGCCACTCACATTTTGGGCTAGCCCCGCTCTAGTAGACTATGAAAATGGCAGCAAGCTTCCTTTCCCCGTATCCACAGTCTATGTGATGGGACTTTGAAGCTCCACACAGCAAGACGCAGCATTGTTTCTCCACCCTTTGAATCTTGGCGGGCGCCCTGGCCCACTTTGGCCAGCAGAGTATTGCAGAAGTGAATGAGCCTGTTTGGAGCCTGGGGTGAAAAGGCTCTCGCTTATCTGCTTTGCTCCCTGGGAGCCCTTCCCAGCTGGCAAGTAAGGAAGCCCAGCCTGGTCTGCTGGAGGATGGGAGGCTGTGTGGTGCAGAGATGACCCATTCCATCTTAGGCCAGCCTATGCAAGCCGACGGCAGACTCATGACCGAGCTGAGCCCTGACCCGCCGAGCCTGGCCCGGATTGACCCATAGAGTCATTATTGTTGTTTTGAGGCACTAATTTTGGGGTGGTTTATTACACAGTGTGATAGTTCATTTTCCATGTTAACTTAGAAGATGTTTTTTTGGATGAGGTAAACATTTAAACTGGTGAACTTTGAGAAAGCCGAAAGTCCTCCACAACAGAGTGGGCCTCATCCAATCAGTTGAAGATCTGAACGGAACAAAAAGCCCGGCCTCCTCACGCAGGAGGAAATTCTCCCTCAGACTTGTTGGACTTTATCCACACCGCTGGCCCACACTGCAGATTTTGGATGCTCCAGCCTCCATAATTGTGTGAGCCAATTCCTCAAAAGAAATCTCCTTCCATCTATACATAAATTCCCTTGGTGCTGTTTCTCTGGAGAACCCTGTCTAATATATACAACAACTGATGTACTTACTGATACGGTTTATCTTTACACAATGTGAATGAACCGCCTCTTTCCTCATCCTTCTTGGCTGGTGCAGAATCTGTCTACCCCCAGGGCTGCTGTGTCTCCTCACAGTGAGCCCCTCTCCTCCCTAAGGAGACTGAACTACTAGACTGGGTCTCTCTGCCCTGAAATGTCAAGACTCTTGCTGGAACCATCAGCTGTCCTCCACTCCTGCCAGGCCCCTGTTGTTGGTGCACTAGAGACTCTTGCCACCTGCCTTCAATTAAATAGAAACCTCACGAGGGCCTTCCAATCCTCTTTTATTCTCAGGCACTGCAAAACCTGTCCTGAAGAATTTTATGCCAACGTTTGCTCCAATTATTCTCTTGTGTTGGTCCTCCTACTATAGAATTTTCACTCTTCCTGCCTCTCCCCACCAACGAAGGATCTGAACCCTCCCTGCCGGGCTGAGGGGAGGGGACTGTTGCAGAATCGGACATCTCTCCCATGCCCTGGCCCCAGCCTCTCTCTCTCTTCCCCGGGTCTGGAGGAGCTCCCATACCAGTGCCCATGAGCTCACAGTGCCTTGTGCATACTTCCCTTTATAACAGGGTTTGGGCCCCGATCTTTCTAAATTTAAATCAGCCCAAGAACAAAGATGCTGGCTTTCTGTAGCATCATCCTTGACCTTCCCTAGCTGCGGGACAAGCACGTGCAAAGGAGCCAAAGCAAGGCAGGCACTTTTCCCATTCCCACGCCCTTATTCTCTTGGGGTTAGTAACATTTCCTCCAGTCCTTCAGTGTCAGGCCACAGGCAATGGTAGTCTGACACGGTAACCAACAAGGCAGCAGGGATGGACCAAGGTTCTGGGGCTGTGACTGCCTCATGGGTCATGCTGGCTTAAAGGAGGGCGCTGTGGCAAATGGGAGCTTCCTGCTCCTTGCTTGGATAGCCACATACGGAGCCCTGGGTGCCCTAGCCACCGCTCTTCCCAGCAGCCATGCCATGCATTGGCAGCCTTGGTCTCCAAGGAGAGGACATAGGCAAGCGTGGGCCACATCAGATGTAGCCCATAAAATGATGCAGCAATTGTGGAATGCAATAGGACAGCTCCTCAAAAAAGTAGACATAAATTCCCATATAATTCATCTATTCCACTTCTTGGTACAGATCCAAAGAATGAAAGCTAGGACTTGAGCAGATATTTGTACACCCAGGTTCATGGCAGCATTACTCACAAGGCCAAAAGGTGGAAACGAATGAAATGATGGATGAATGGAGAAGCAAAATGTAGTATATACATGAAAGGCAATATTTTTCAGCCTTAAGAAGGAAAGAAATTCTGACACATGCTACAACAGGGATAAAACTTGAAAACGTAATGCTAAGTGAAGCAAGCCAGACACAAAAGAACAAAGACTGTATGATTTCACTTATATGAGGTAACCTCTACATTCAAAGAGACAGAAAGTGGAATTGTGCTTACTGGGGGCTGGGGGAGGGGAAGGGTGGAGTTATTGTGCAACGGGTAGTTTCAGTGTGGGCTGATGAAAAAGTTTTGGAGATGGATACTGGTGAGAGTTGCACAACAATGTGAACATACTTATATCATTGAACTGTACACTCAAAAAGGGTTAAAATGGTAAATTTTACGTATGTCTTATCACAAAAAATTAAAAAGTGGTCCAGTGTGGACTAAATCAGGAGGAGAGATGGTTTGACTCTGGGTGAGTGTCTGGGTCCACTACTGCTTTTAATATTTACCATTATCCACAATTCCCTCTGGCTTGCCTTTAAGCCTGCATAATACAGTCAGTCAGTAACGAATTAGGGGTGACACTACGTGTCACCACAATGTGGTAACATGAAGCAATGACCCTGCACTCCAAGGGCTACCATTAGGAATGCAACCCCCCACCTCCAGCACTTCAGTGGTTTCCCACTGCTCTTAGTCAAACATGAGGTTCCTTGAAAAGGCCTGGAAGGCCTCGAAGCTCTGAGTCTTCTTAGGTCTCCAGCACATTCTGGAGCACGCTCGCTGGCGCCCTCTCGGCTCTGCCACAGTGAGCTTTGTGCCCTTCACACTGCCAAGATTTCCCTGCTTAGGACATATTCTTCTCTCTGCCTCGTTAGATCTTCATCCTACAGAGTACAGGTCAACTATCACTTCCACAGGAAACATTTCCTCACCTCAGGATCAGTGTAAATCCCATTATTACATGTCCTTGAACACCAGATGCTTCCCTGGGAGCGTTTTTATATTATGTTTGATTCTTTGATTAGTTTTCTGTCTCCTCCATTAGGTGATAAGCTCCAGGAGAACAGGGACCTTCTAGTTTTTCTCACCATTGAATGCAGAGCTCATAGAGGGCCTGGCACTCAGTAAGTCCCTCAACCATTATTTGCTAATGAACAAGTGAAAAGAAAGTTAACTGACAATGTCTAATTAAGTTAAAGTTTCTTTAAATTAAATTAAAGGTTTATAAGTCAGTTTATAAGTAACCTGCCCATCTGATACCATGCTGTTCTCGATGTAGGGGTAGGGCCCAAGGGCAGGCTATCCACGGTGGGCAACTTTGGCATGAAGAGCTTTTGAGTTAAAAAGCAATCAAACCCCAGCAGATTCAGAAAAAGCTCTTTACCTTCCCCCTCAACTGCCTAAGAGAGGAGCTGCTCCAGGAAGAGAGCTATCACCATACATAACTACGGTATAATATGAACTAGGTACTGCAGACAGGGAGGAACCTAGCAAGACCTGTTCGATCAAAGTCCTCTCTTTGTCCCGTTCCTCCTGAATGGCCCAGCAAACATGTGTTTCCCAAACATCTACTATTTTTCATTCTTCCTGAAGATTGCATCCCTTCCCTTTGAAGACCCAGCCCCCTATTCCCTTTCTTGGTTCAAGATGACGTATATACTTCATTTTGCCTGAGTGTCTTTAAAATTTCTGGGGCGCCTGAGAGGCGCAGTGGGTTAAGCGTCTGCCTTCGGCTCAGGTCATGATCCCAGGGTCCTGGGATCGAGCCCCCATCGGGCTCCTGCTCAGCCGGCGGCCGGGGGGGGTGTCTGCTTCTCCCTCTCCCTCTGCTGCTCCCCCTGCTTGTGCTTTCTCTGTCTCTATCAAATAAATAAATAAAATCTTAAAAAAATAAAATTTCCTTGTCTGTGTTGGGTGTTCCCCCTAAGTATGCCGTTAAATTTGATTTTCTCCTGTTAATCTGTCTCATGTCAATTTGATTCTTAGCCCAGCTAGAAGGACCTTGAAGGGCAGAGGAGCTCTTCCTCCCCAACATAAAACAGAGAAAATTAAGATCATTCTACAGCAAGAATGTCAGACATTTTAGATCAACAGTATAAGGAAAGCTATTCGAGACAGGAGTGCATTTTTACCACACTGCGTATCCTGTGCTGAGTTTTTTAAAAAATCATAAGCACATTTTAAAACCAGAATACATTTCTTTTAATTTTCTCACACTGGTGGTCATTGAGCATTGATATTTAAGAGGAAATGCCATCGAATTCAGGAGCAATCTATTTAACCTGCATGGTATTCAAAAATTGCTGCAAAAGCTTAGCTCTTGTACATCGTGCCAGTGACCTTGCTAAGCAGGTATGTTAAACACTTACATGTATCATTTTCTACAGGCATTTTTGGTAAAAACATTCTGTCTTCTTTTTTCATGTCTTCCAGCAGACCTCATTATCCTTCTTGTGACCCTGTAGGCCTCTCATTTTCTTTTGGCTCATTTACAAGTTTTAAAATATTAACTGCACCTCCTGCTCCAGGAAAGGTTGCCTGGCTACTACGCTCCATTCTACTTTGCCGGTGCTACCGTATTCTCATTGGGAGGAGTAAGGGGGTATGTATTAATTTTGAATAATGTCGAAACTAAATTAAAAGATCAAAAAATGTCAGTCACCATAAAATTGGGGGAAAGAGGCTATTAGACATAGGATACCAGGTTGGTTATTTTTTAAGATTTTATTTATTTATTTGAGAGAGACAGAGAGCACACGTAGGGGGAGAGGCAGAGGGAGAGGGAGAAGCAGACTCCCTGCTGAGCAGGGACCCCGATGTGGGACTCGATCCCAGGACTCCGGGATCATGACCTGAGCCGATGGCAGCTGCTTAACCGACTGAGCCACCCAGGCGCCCCTAGGACACCAGTTTCTAAGTAAGGTAGGAATAAAGAAGAGTAAACAAGAGCAAGAATGCCCAAGGGATAGGCTATCAGCTTCATTTCTCAGCTTTCAAAATTATCTAGAAAAGGAAAGCTATATAATGGTGAAAATTTGCTGACAATACTGAGGCCTATGAGACAATGAAATGCTGAAAAATAATGGCTTCAAAAAAATTTATTTGGTAACTTTTTTTTTTTTTAATTCTCTAGTAAATTCCAGGCATTATGCTCCACTAGGTGGGAGGGATAACACTGCACAAAACAACACCCCTCGGGACCTTGAACTAAGATACGAATGAACACAGAAAGGCATTTGCCTGCTTTAGCATTTCTCAAAGTGAGCTTCCGCTGTGGGGTATTGGGAGGGGTTGCAGTGGCACTTCTCAGAGCCTTTAATATGTTAATGAATATTGGGAATCATTTCTCAGAATGGGGTGTAAATCATGCCGTGGCTCCCAAATTTATCTGAAGATACCATCTTGGTTTTGTTTTTTGCTTTGCAGTTGCGTGTCTGTTTTCGGAGGAACAGTTTGAGCTTGTGAGACTAGTATAGCCTGGAACACACTCTGGAAAATGCTAACATGAAAAAAATAGAGACATATTTGGACTTTAAAGAATTTTAGAAATCTCTTCATCAAATATTTACTAAGTGCTTAAATCACTGAGAAATGGTAGGAGGCCCCATACCAGGCAGTTCTAAAATCGTGCCTTTTCATTGCTGCTAATAACCAAAAAAAAGTGGAACAACCCAAGTGCCCATCAACTGACAAACAAGTGGTATATCCACATCATCAAATATTATTCAGCCATAAAAAGAAATGAAGTACCAACACATGCTAGAACGGGGATAAACCTTGAAAATGTTACACCAAGTCAAAGAAATCAGATATATAAGGCTACATATTACATAATCCACTTATACAAAATGTCCAGAATAGGTAAGTCCACAGAGACAGAAAGCAGGTAGTGGTTTCCAGAGACTGGGGGGAGAGGAGAATGAGGTGTGTCTGCTAATGAATACGGGGTTTCTCTCAGGAACGAGAATGTTCTGGAATTAGTGATGATGGTTGAACAACCTTGTGAATATGCTAAAAACCACTGCATTTTGCACTTTAAAAGGGTGATTTTTATAGTATGTGAATTTTATTTCAATTACAAAAACGCTGGGACCCCACAATACCTCCCATATTATAGGAATTGAGAACAACACCTTTTCTTGTCAACAATTATATTTAATGAAGATACTAGCTGTTATTTACAGAAGATATACATACATACAATTCCTACACATTAAATGTAGCCTAATTGTGAAAACAGGAAAAAATGTATTCCAAAATTACATACTAAATAAAATAAATAAAAAGTAATCATTTGGCACAATATCTATCATATAGCAAATAAATAACTCTATACTGCTGACTGAGTGAACTATTTACAATCTATTTGAAAGTGCAAAACAAATGCTGAAAATTAAGATATTTGTAATAACATTTAAGTCCAGAAAATATGTGTGTTTTTTTTTTAATCAGTAACAATAATTAGCCAATAGTAAAGGTTTTTAATGCCCAGGAAAATATTTTAATTTTGAAAAATGTTTTGTGCATATTGTGCTCTTTTGAAATGTTCTTTTTTTTTTTATCTTAACGCTGGCAATTTTTAGAAACTTGGAGTTTCTCAGTGGAATTCTTATGTATGTAATTCTGATGTGTAAGTTTAAAAAAGTTACATTGTAAACATAAATATTATTCTATATATCATTCAGAAATTATAGACCAGTCCTCCCTAAATTACATAAATAGCCATAATGTTTTATAGTAATGTGGTGGGGTTTAATTCCTTCAGAGGTAAGACTATGAAGATGCTAGAATACAGCTTATGATTTGGATTTACATGATTCCTTACCACCTTCCAAGAACTCCCTGCTCCAAATCAAGGTGTTGAGATAAGAACTGTGAAACTAGATCACCATGGATGTAGCCAAGTAAACCCTATTTGTAGCATATCTCCCCCTACCAACTCTCTGAGAAAAACCGTCAGGGGCTTCTGTGTCTCTTGACAATGGTATTTCTACCAAACTCTTCATGTGGGACTTAATTTGTGTTTCAGCAAAGAGGATGGCACAACGGGAAACAAAATAGGATGACTACAAACTGGGGAGTCCTAAGCTAGAGTGCGAACGCTTTATGCAAGTCAAAGAATTTCTTCTCTTGTCGGGACGCTGGTAAGCTGTGGCCCTGAGATGTCTCAGGGTGCGTTTCTGCTTGTTTTGTAGAATTTTCTAGTGACAAGACAGTCAGTAGTAACGTAAATGGCATTTTTGAAAACCGGTGGACTGGAGGCAAACCATTGTTCTGGGCACTTTAAATGTCTATGGTCGACGAGGCTCTAATCTGTGTGACATCTGTGATAAAGTTCTCTGGTTGTCAATCACATTTAATTGCCGTACATAACTCCGGACATCCTGATGGTTCTTATTAGCCTGAGCTGCATCAGGATCTGTTGAAGGAAAAAAGAGCAAATTAGCTTGTGTAATATATGCATATAAGATACAGCTTTATTTCCTCCAATTACTTATTACATTTATCATGGATTCCAAGGTTCCATTGCAACCTTTCAACATACCATATTCATTGAAATATGTCCACGTGGATATTCCCTCTCCTCTCTCCCACCCTTTTCTTCCCTGGAATCACCTATTTTGATCATTTTCCTTTGTATTGCATGTTGTAAAAAAAAAAAAAAGGCACCAAATAAAAGTGAAAGCATCACTTGATGGCCCCTGGTTATACATTAAAATTGCTTCCTCTTTCCATCGCACCTGGGTCTCACACTCAGCTCTCTGCCCCCTTTGTTACAGAGAAGACTGATGTAGTTTTTCGTTAGCTCCTAACAAAAGCACTTAACACCTGGGCCGAACTGAAACAAGCCAGTGAGATTAGCAAGTCCGACTCTCCTCATTACTTGCGTCTGGTATACAGCATTCCTGCATCGATGTGTGCTTTTTTAAAAACTTTTTAATTTTTTAAATTAACACATAATGCATTATTTGTTTCAGAGGTACGGGTCTGTGATTCATCAGTCTTACACAATTCACAGCGCTCACCATAGCACATACCCTCCCCAATGCCCATCACCAGCCACCCCATCCCTCCCACCCCCCACCACTCCAGCAAGCCTGCGCACGTGGGCTGAAGTCGTAACTTCTGCTAGACCTTCAATTCCCTGATTCTACTTGTTCTGAAATCCCAGTTACTATTCTATTCTCACCTACTTCCCCAACGCATGTGAGCATGGGAGCGATCCGAAGTTAACAGCTTTCTCTAAAACTGGGCTGAAAGAAGAATCAAGTGCCCAGAGCCCTCCGCAGAGAATCTACGTGAATGAGGAAGGCCAAATCTGACAGTGGTGAACTAGAAACACAGCTCCCTTTGGAAGTGACTCCTCAGCTCCCGCACGCTATGGCCACGTACGTGCCAATCTGCACCCCGAGTTGCCAGATCTTCCTACTTTTCTAGAGAAATGAGAGGTCTGGATTTCTTTCCTGGGAACTCTCTCCATTTCTTAACATTGTTTCCAAACAAGAGGGGGAAAATGCTCTGGTTAGACCCAGCACCTGTGCTGTGGGCCACGGGCCACCTCTGCCCCCCGATCACCGTGTGGGGGTGGCTCTCATCTAGCAGGGCACTGGGAGTGGCCGGAGCCGGAGTCTAGACTCCAGACCAGGGTTCTTTCCCTCCTAACACACCGCCTTCTGCTTAGATCCACACATCACTCCCAAAGACAGTTGGAATGCCATCTGCATCAGTGGCAGGGTAGTGGTGCAGGTCTGAACACAGAAAAGCAGAGAGAAGATACAAAGGCCCCTACTCACTCTAAGAAGAAACTCATCAGTATAATTATCACATATAAATAATACCACAGTGTTTAATTCCTCGCTTTTCCCTGGCAGTGTACTCTACATGTACAATATACTGTAATTACATTGTACATATCCCCACAATGTTTACGAATCTATTCCTATAGCTTTATCTATAGACTGTTGACTTCAGCGCTGAGCAGCTGTTGTTTACCAGCAGTTACTGATAACTTCAACAAATGCAGTGGGTATTTTATGTATAGATATATAATTCCCCATCCCATCCCTGCCGACTTCTCTAGGAGAAGATGTAGGTGCATGTAGGGTGTACTTCCCAAGAGGCTGATGGAACAAAACAGAGTCTATGGCAGTTCTGCTCTTAGATCGCATTGAGAACCTTCTCAAGGCTACGAACCCTCTCAGGCACAAAAACTTTTGTGTTTAATTTCAGGAATTTCCTGGACCCCCTGAAGGGCCCTGGATTCACCAGGCCTCGTTGTAGACTGACATCACTTCAAAATTATATTCACTTTATAACGGCTTGAAGGCCATGTCTTTACATAGACAGTAAATTACGAGATGAAGAGATGTGAGACACCTCAATTCTTCTAGAATCCACACAGCAATAGTTGACAATGTACAAGACTATTCTCACTTTGGAAGGAAGAGGAGGCATAATCATTTGAATAAAAATTTTAAAGGTCTAGTTGCTCCCCAAGTAAAGATTATTTTTCCTACTAGAGTCCTCCCCCCCCCCCCCGCCCCATACATTAACAAATGAACATTTAGCAGGTCTGGCATCCTGTGTTAGCAAACCCTCACTTTGGGCCAGTCCTGGGCTAGGAAGGGTAAAGATAGCTCTGATTCGTGAGCTGAGAAACTTTTAGTCTCTTAGCACAAGGTTTACCGGGGGCGGGGCGGGGGGGGGATGTTACCGGTAGGCCCACAGTCACGTCCATCTCAAATTATCACGTTGGCTTAATAAGCCAAATGACTTCAAGTGACTCATACAATGAATTTAGCGAAGAACTTTATAGGGGCCACCTTCTGACTCCCAGCCCAGCTTGAGGGAGCCAAAGCTCCATCCGCACCCCAAGTCCCAGCCCAGGAGATGGTAGCACTGGTGGGGCACGATGATTTGGTGCTGTGATGCAACTTAATCCCCACCAGTTTAAGACTGCTATTTGTTAGTAGTAATAGTTTTATATTAAAGCATTGTATGGTACCCGTTATTGTGCTGTACATTCAGATTTAGGGAGAACATCTTAAATTCACCTGGGAATACTAGAAATATAATATGAATTCCTGCTATGGGAACTTTTGCAAATGTGTTACACATATGAATGCATTCTTGCAACACCCCAAGAGACAATAAATATTATCTTTCCTGGTTTATAAACGATAGAACTGAGTCATCAGGAATTGGATGTGAGTTTCTCAACATTAAGCAGTGAGTCATAAAGAGAGTTGGTTTGAGGTGGGATTTGCTGGCTATCGTGTCTTAGTTGCCTCTAGCCACACTAGAAAGAGCACATTTATTCTGTTTAAGTTCATTCATAAAATAATATTCCTATGGTTAGTTTCTAGTTTTACAACTAGAAAATCCTTCAACTCAGGGCCCCTATCCCATGGCAATTCACGGTCCAAACTGTCCCTGACACGATCAGATATTGTCCAGACTTCTAGAATATTTCCGTAACCTCATTAAAGAGGACTCAATCACCCAGATCTAGATTACAGCACACAGCGGCATTTAACTTACTGAAGGCTTGGCTCCTGCAGTATCTCACTGTTCTGGCAGTATTTGCAATCATGCGCTAAAAAGAATAAAGAAAAAAAAGAAAGAGTGAAATGTAGGTATGCTTAGCATATAATCCATAAAGGAAAACAAACCATTATTTATCTCAGTAATACCTGGGACCATGAAAAACAGCCTGTTCTGAGATACTGACTATCTGGAGGCAACTGGCTGATGTATAACTGGTTTAATGACTTGAAAGAGGCACAGAGAGTCACACGAACAAGGCACTTCTCAGATGAGGAATACTCATGGCATAATTCTAGTCCAACTGTTTGCTTGTGCCTCTGACATAAACATCAGTCTGTCGTTTCTGAGACTGTATCTTACCCCTTGGGACTAGTTTTCACCATCCCTTCTGGAGGTCACGGTAAACTTTTTAACTATCCGGGATTTGGAGAAGGGTTAGCTTGTCAAGTTCCTCCCAGTAAACAGGACTTTGTAATGAGGTATTAAATTCGACTGACTGAATGCAATCAAACTATTCTACCTCTACATTTTTGTAAACACTGCATTACAGACACTTCTAAACTTCCAGCGAATGTGTTTTAGTATTAATCTTAATTATTTTACTTCCTCCCTCCTTCCTTCCTTTTTCTTCCTTTCTGATTGTCACACTAACGTGCACATTTTAGAAAAGTAGGAAAATGCAGAAAATGTTAAGAGCACAGTAAAAATCACTGAGACTATCACTTCACAGGGTCACTTCATTAATATTTTGGTACATTTCCTTCTAATGCTTTAAAAATAAATATGTAAAAGCATATATATGTGTATATATATACTATAAAAATAAATATGTAAAAAACATTCAGTTTTTCAGACAACTGAAGTCATATTTTACACACATCTTTCTGTTCTGATAGAAATTTTTTCACATGGCATTGTGACTGTTTTCCATGCCACCTGCATTTTAAAACATTTAAAAAAATGAGTTGGTATTCAGTCTTATGGATGGATCATAATTTATTTAACCTTTGTTAATATCGTCATTAAGTGATCCTCTTAGTTTCTTGGTAATGTTTTGGTTGCCATAAATACTTATAAGGGAGTTTTTTACACTGTACTCAACTTAGTTTAAGACAAAAGAAGAAAAATAAAAGAAAAAAAAGACAAAAGAAGAAAGGAGGAAAAATAGGAAGGACAGAAACATGAGGAAAAACATCAGTGAGACCCACCCACCATTTCTCAGCCAGGATGTACATTTCTTGCTCAGGATATTTTAACAGTAGCTGGGCCCCCCAGGCTCTGTGTATTGTCTCAGGACACCTTTGCTGCTCGGACTCTAAAGGGGGTCCCGCAGAGATGGTGGATCAATTCTAACACTAGCAGAAAATTGATAAGGCTCCAGCCAGGAAAAGAGATTTTCTTATCTCTGAGTGCCTATGTAATTCCAGTCCTTGCTTTCTTCTCTCATGGACCCTTGGCTTGCCAAAGTATAGAAAATGACTTCGAGAAAGCTTCTGTAATGTTAAAAAACAAAACAAAAAACAAACAAACAAAAAACTCCAGTTTGTTTGGCAGGAAAAGAAATTCATAGAAGAGTTGAAGCTTCACAAATATGTACATGTGAACACCGATAATACCTTGCTGAATACTACTGCTCTGAGGACTCTGGAAGCATTACGTGACATGTGTCTGCACCGGATAATTTCTCATACACAAAGAGGCAATCGGAAAAGTTTGAACTTCGTTTTCATAAAGGGTCCTAAAAACCAGCATGTCCGTCGATCAGCATGAGAAATATAGTACAAATACCTCCAAGAAATCGTAACATACAATGTATAATTAGCCTCTGCTATATGGAGCTCTGAAATAAACAGGAACCATGATAATTTTCCTGCTAATTTACTTTAAGTTGTTTTTTCACTTCTCTAGGCTTTGCATCCAAAGGGCACAAGTATATTCCGTGTAGAATTATTGTAATTCTTCAGATATTGAATGGAGTGTAATTACTGAAAACCCTGGGAAATGTCGCCAGTGTGCCCCTCTGAAGAATAATAAAACAATTAGCAGGGGTCAGAAACCTCTTCCTATACCATTTTGCAGGGAGTAATTGTTCTGTTTTTTAGTTTTGAAAGCTAAAACATTTCATTCTGACTTTGGTTTTAGACTACTCTTTACAGCTATACTCTGAGGCTTCATAATTTTTAGCTCATTATGTGGTTTAAAATGTGAGAACCATTGTTTAAATCAGTAATTTCCAGCTCTGGAGTTCATTCTACCTTTCTAAATCTTTGATTAATTTTAACAATGGTTTTAATTTTGACGTATCCTTTTTAATTGTACTCAAAGGTAACTTTAGTATAACTTTGAAATCCAAATCTGGCTTTGCGATGAGGCCCATTGTTCTCCTTTGTGAAGTCTGCATGGTCACGCCATCCCAGCTGCCCCACGTAAACCCTGGCAACAGTGCCTGAGCGTGCATGAACCCTACTGGCATTGCCAGGGGACGCATGCTTGCAGAATGCTTTCACACGGCTGAAGAAGGGTTAACTGGACACTGGAACTCCACCCACTTTTGCACCCATTGACACCTGCACCTACAAGGCACTCCCAGGGGGCGGGGGGGGGGGGCGGTGGTTGCTGAAAGAAGCTTCAGAGGTCCCCTTCTTCAAGTGTCTGCAAAGTGCATAATGCCTTTTAGAGCCTATCAACAGCAGCTTCCCACTGTTTGGATAGATCCACTGAGAGCTACTCATTCCTGCCAAGGACAGGCCCTTTCATTTTTACACATCTCTTGACTATTAGAAATTTCTTTATCATTCTGAGTCAAAGCCGGTCTCCCTTTGCTTTTCTCCCACAGATCCTAGTTGTGAGCTCTGGAGGCACAGCAAACACGTTTAGTTTCTTCTTATCAGGACAGTTCTTCAAACACTTGAAGACAACCATTGTGGACATCTTCCCACCCCCCGAGTCTTTTCTGGTTCGGTCTAAATATTGCCAATTTCTTTAACAATTTTCAGTTTAACAATTTGACAGGTTAGGGTCTCTTTAGGGCAGTCTCTAGCATGGTGCCCTAGATTAAGCAAATCAGAGTGCAGAAGAATGATTATTTTCCTTCCTTGGTCTAGATGATGCTACACATCTGAGTCCACGATGTAAAAAAAAAGTCACGTTGCGGACATCTGTTGAACTACTAGTGAATTAAACCTCTGAGCCTATTTCACTGAGCTGCTGTTTGGATGAAACCTCCCTCTCTGTCAACGTGCAGTTGCTTTCTTGGACCAAAGTGGAGGATTTTGCATTTATCTAGTTAGAGTCTTTCACTCCTTCCATAGACTTAAGCCTTACATGTTGTTTTTGACGGCAGACAGCCATTTATTCACTGGTGTTCTCAGTTAAGGTTGGCAGGAACGAAGGTTAAAGAGACACAAGGTTGGTTATCCAACTGCCACAGCAGGGATGAAGCCAAAGATTATACCCTAGGTTTCATGATCCTGCCATAGCTGGTTGGCCTGCCTGGAGCAGGCCAGGCAGCTTTGCTATGATGCTGGGCCAGTGGGAAAATACTTGATTACTCCAAGGCAGAGCTTCCCATCTTTTTTCCCCATCTCAGCAAACCTGAGGTTTATGACATACTCCCTTTAGCAAGTGGCTTATGAGAACAGCAGTTTGTAATCTGGGGGGCAAAGTGAGGAGAATACAACCCTTTAGAAGGTGCTCTGAACCAGTGTAGGTAGACAGTGTGAACCCCACTCTCCACACCGGAACTGATTTCCATGGGCCCCTGCCCCTACTGGGAATCACCACCTTAGAGTCTGTTCAGCAGATGGCCCGCAATGGCCCTCACCAAGAAAGCAGTCCACAGTTAGAACCTTGCAAAATGTTTTAAATCCCACATAGCCACCGTTTTTCCAGATACCCATTCTAGGTCCAGGTCTTCAGAGTTTATTTGCACAAATTAGTATGTTCATGCAGTTCTTCACCTATGAGGCTGGGAGATGGGCTCAAATGAAGGCTGATGAATCTCCCTCAGGACATGAACTCATGGAGGGAAGCTCAGGAAGAAAAAAGGAGGTAGCAAGCAAAGGACTCTGTACCTACCCTCATGTGTTTATTTCTTTAGCTGAAACCAAAAGCAAATGTCCTTCTTGGGGCCTGGCTTACAGAATGACCAGTACAAAGAGCCTGTCCACAGGAAGAGGCTGTCTATATTCCAGCCTGGCACAGACCTTGAGGCTATGGTCCCAAACACAAATTTCCCTCCAGCTCTGACGTAAGTAATTCCCCTTGAACCAATGAAGGGTCCAAGGGGCTTCTTCTCAGACTGGGCCCTTGGGCCTGGGCCTCGCTGTTTACCTTTCTGTAGGACCCTGCCTGCAGGAGTGGGCTGGCCAACTTACACCTTCACGCCTATCCAGATAAGTCGATAGCCTAGCAGGCCTTTACAGCTGTCTCCAGCTTCTCTGGCCACCTCTGCACTGACTTCTGTCCCCCTGTCCAGGAGTTCCCTGAGCTCTCCTCTCCCCGAAGAGGAGCAGACTTTCATGTCTGTTTTTCAAGTTCAGACCAGCAGGCCCTGCAGGCAACGCCATCTTGCCCTGTTACACTTTGTGACCTCCCTCCCACACGCAGACAGCTGCCAGAACAGCCTCTCTTCTTCTGAGGCCATGCTGCCTCCCTGCTCTGAGGCCTTTGAGAAGTTGCTCCTGGACTTCAGGCCTCCTCTAAATGCCTACCCTGAACAGTTTTTGTCTTTCCTTCTCTTGCCCCTTGAGATCTTTGCCAACCATGTTCTTCACGTTTCCCACATTGCCTCTTCTTATTTCTGCCCCTACTGATTTGACTCTGCCCCCATCTGTATGCCTATCAAGTAAAGAATCTCAGTCAATTATTTCTTGCTGAGCATGTATAAAACCACACCTACATCACTTGATTATTTCATTCAGATCCTCATATATTTAGGACAGCAGTTTTTTTCCACAAGATCTAGAAATATATACAGTCTCTCACATACAAAGATTGTGCCCATGATAGCAACCGAGTAGAATTAAGTGCACAGTAAGGACCAGAGATAAGAGACAAAAAGGCCCAGGAGCTCAGCCAGCCTCCGCTATATGCATCACTGAGAAAGAACCCTGAGCCCTGTTCCCTGGCTATGAATCTTTAATATCCAAGAGGTATGTGACATACAGATATACACATGTAATGTGCATGATGCTCGTGGTATATTGTACATCTTGCAGCCACAGGACATCGTGGCTCAGGTGCCTGTCCAGGCACATGCAGAGTATTGCACATCTCTGCATTCAGAAAAGGACAATGAAGGGCAGACACAGCACCACAGAGAGCAGGGGAGACAGAATAATGTCCAGTCTGGAACAGAAGGCTAAGGGAGTCATCTTGCATAAACTACCAGTAATGCAAAATGCAAAATGCCTGGAACATTCTGCTTAATCAAATTTTCTAATAAAATAGAAAACACTTAAATCTTTGTTATACAAAATCCTTTATTTTTAAAAAAAGATTTTAATTTATTTATTTAAGAAGGGGAGAGAGAGAGAGTGAGCAAGAGCACAAGAGTAGGGGGAAGGAGAAGCAGGAGCCTGACGCAGGACTCGATCCCAGGACACTGGAATCATGACCTGAGCCAAAGGCAGAGGCTTAACCAACTGCACCACCCGGGCGCCCCTATATAAAATCCTTTAAAAATGCTTCAGAGGAAAAAAAAAATGCTTCAGTGTTGTCCTATCTCACTAGGTCCAATGCTGGAATATGACTGGGTTATTCTTTTATTCAACAAATATTTCTTGCATACTTACGATGTGCCAGACACCTTTTTGAGTGCTGGAGAAATATCAGTGAACAAAACAGATAAAATACCTGGTCTAGGACACTTACATTCTAGTGGGGAAGACAGACAATGAAGAGGCAAGTAAAGGTTGTCTCAGATTATGAAGCCGGCTGTCAGGGCAAGGTTATCTCTCTGAGAATGCTGCGTGTGGAAGATAGAAGAAGTTCAAAGGATAGTCAGGAAAGACCACTCGGGGGGAGCAGACACATGAGCTGAGACCTAAATGATGAGAAAGAGTCAGACAGGTGAAGACTAGCAGGGAGACAGTTTCAGGCAAAGGTAACAGCTAGTGCAAAGGCCCTGAGGCCGGAAAAAAAAAAGAAGGTTGGTCTTGCCAACTTGGACTGAGTACAGAGGAGATGAAGTGTGAGGTGAGGCTGGATGGTGCTCAGGGTAACAAGTCTGGATTTGATTATATTATGTTGTTGTATTTAACATGGTTTTGTTTTCCTTCTGATATAGCTGTGTGAAGTTACTTCTTTGCATTTTGCTTTTGGACATCTCTTTTATTATTATTGTGAACTAGTTCTTATATCTTTTTTTGCTTTTAATATTTCATGTGTTTATGCTTTTACCTTCTTAACAGTATATAATCTTCTAAAGGCCAAGGATTACTTATTGGATTTCTTTGTATTTCCTAGCAAAATCCTTTGCCTAAACAGTCAACAGAGATTGCATTGCTTTGAAACATATCTTTTGGAAAAATCTGCATTTAGCCCGCTTTGTGAGTTCTATATAAAGAAGTAAACTTTCAAAGTCCTCTTGTAGATTTCTATTGTGCTGGAAAGTTCTGCGAATTGGATGTATCTGAACATTGCAATTTTTACTTGGAGATTCTTTTTTCCATTGCTTGATATAAGCCTAGTGCTTTCTCCATGGATCTTGTAATAATATTATTGGTGATAGAAAACATACCGTTGTTAATTATGTAATGCCATAATTAGTGACACAGAAATAAAAGGATTCAAGGCATTTCTCTTTCCTCAATGAATTAGCTTCTATTAATGTTTCCAGAAGTGTAGAAGCTTGCCCCATGCTTCTCATTCCAAATAAAATGACCATCTTAAAATAATGTTCATAAATAAATACACCTAAATATGGGTATGTTTGAAACAGAACCAACCTCCTAATACAGTAGCAACCGTGGCTATCAGCATGCTTTATGCAGCCTGGGATAGTGGCAGCCAGCCAGCATATTATCCTCTAATCCATTGCTAGTCTACCTCCGAAATGTTATAAATATTCATGTATGCCATAGAAAGCTACAAAGGGCTTTATTCAAACATTTTTTTGAATACTCCTTTATGTTTTCCCCAAATGAAAGAATGTCTGCTTTTTTTTCCTTTGCATAAGGATCAGAGTGTGAATTCTCTTTTGTTCGTACTCATAAATCCTGAAAACCAATATGCAACAAATTCTCTAATCCTCATTTCATACCTCAAGGGTAAAAAGGTTCAAAATAAAAATACTTAGGGCTGGCACAGTGGCTCGCGGTGTCTGTATAGTGTTGCCACCAAGAACAGGCATCTGTGTTCCTGGCTACCCCGGTGACTCCTGTCCCTGGCAGGGGCTGCCCCTGGGGAGACCGCCTCCCATCCCCACAAAGGCGGCCAGCTCAGCTCACCACCTTGGCCTGGCGATGAATGACTGGGAAATGGCGTGGGCACCAACCTGAAGAGAGCTGTCTCCTTCCCCGAGACACACGGGGGCAGCAGCAGCCACTGGTGGGAGTTTTAAGTGGCAGTGGTGGGGCTCTGGGGGCGGGGCGTGGGCAGTGGTGGCCCTCTGGGGGCGGGGCGTGGGCAGTGGTGGCGCTCTGGGGGTGGGGCGTGGGCAGTGGTGGCCCTCTGGGACAGGGCGTGGGCAGTGGTGGCTCTCTGGGGGCGGGGCGGGGCAGTGGTGACGCTCTCGGGGCGGGGCGTGGGCAGTGGTGGCCCTCTGGGGGCAGGGCGTGGGCAGTGGTGGCCCTCTGGGGCGGGGCGTGGGCAGTGGTGGCACTCTGGGGGCGGGGCGTGGGCTCATTTACGGGGAGATAAGGTTGGAAAGCTGACACATGCCAGGTCGGTCCAAGACAGGTTTAAAAAACACAGTCAAGTCTTTTTGAAATTCTATGTCATTTTCCAGTAACATCGAACTCACAAAAAGGCAATTGTGAAATTAAACTTTCTCACGGTGTGTCTTACCAAATGAAATAAAGTTTATATTTGCTGGAGGGGAGCACTAAGAGTTCTCTTTCAGTATCCTTTCCCTCTTCTCTTTCATAGTAGTAGAACGCCCTAATTTTTAGTGGGGTACGTGACTACCACAAATAAGGGCCACATATCCTAATTTTCCTTTCATGTGACTAAGTTTCTGGCCAGTCAAACGTGAACCAAATGGTGAGTGCCACTCCGGCTCGTGTCCTTAGAGGTAAGAAGTGTGTCCTCACCTTCTCCCTCTCCCCTTCCCTTCCCTCCACCTGACATGGCATGATGTTGGTCTGCCATCTTGAACCGTGTGGATAGAGAAATGGCAAGAGAGGAGAAGCCTGGAAACTTGACCTCTTCGGGAGCCACCACACTCGCTCGGACATTCACATGAGAAAGAAATACACTGAGCTTGGGTAAGCCATTGTTAAATCAGGTTTCTGCTATCACAGCGGAACTGCTATCTCAGCCATTCAGTTGCTTTTAAGTTAAAGTGTAATCTTTCTGAGAGTGAGGTGTGAGAAGCAGGGTATGAAGGGTCTCTCCTCACAGTGAGGCGTGTAAGAGCCCAAAGCTGTAGGCATGGAGTGGAGAAATGGGGGAGGGGAACTCTCTCAACAGCCATCAGATACGACTCTTCCTTTGAAGGTTATGGATGCCACACCAATATCTAAAAGCCCAGAGGAAACAACTTTCATTCTCCTTGACAGATATTTTTGCTATCTTGTTTGTCCTGTTCCGTTCACTTTAATGATCAAAAGTTCTAAAGCTCAGTCAACTCTTTAGGAAACTCTGCCTTCTACGCCTCTGTGCACATGTATATTTTATAGCCAAATAGTTGGCTTAGCTATCCCTTAGTCTGCATTTCTGCATAAGTGATCTGGAAGGTTCTTTACCTATTTGCTAAATCTTTCATTTCTGGAAAACAGGTTTTCAGACATCAGGGAAATATGTTTAATTCTCCATACTAATAAGTGAACAAAGAATGTTTTTTTACTTTGATCAAAGAATTATTAAACTGACAGTATTAGAGATGCTCGTATTCTGCCCCTGGAGGGGAACACTGCTGAGGAAATATTTGCTCTCTAGCACAGGGTGTCTTTGAAGAGTGTGGACTCCTATGCTCTTTCCTAACAAGCTTAAGGCATGGAAACCAATTCCCCTGCAATTGCTGGACTTCTTCACCAAGCCGGGCTTGCATTAAGCTCATTCCCAAAGCTGGATGGTGTGATCCTTACAGATCACTGCAGGATGTTTCCAGCTCTCCTGGAGTTGTGTATACCAGCTGAATTTCAAGAAACAATTAGAGGAACCATTTTCTGAGAAGAATTCTGTAGCACTACGTATGGCTTAAAGAATACTTATATACTCTGGACTGATCAACAATCTCCAGACATAGATGGAGCAGGCAGGACCCCCGTTTTCTGTTGGGAAAACTGACCCACAGAGAAGTTAAGAGATTGCTACAAAGGAATGAAGCTGAGAACCGAGCCTCATGTCTCCTGAACTCCCCAGGCCTGAGCTTTTCCTGCAGATCCATATTCCCCACTGCAAACCACAACCCGGGGCAGATGCTTACCCACACAGAGATAACACCTAAACACCCCAGCCATCCAGGCCGCAGCCAGAGGATTTAGAAGACAATGGAGCATTCCATGAACATGCACTGTGTAGCTAAAGATAGGTTTTGGCATGACCTGCTTTATTGCTTCACAGAAGATAAGAAAATAAATGGCGAAGTAACTCCTGCCACATCACAGCTTTTTCTTGATGAGGGGAGCTGCAAACTACCAAATATATGCCAGTTCCATATCTGTTACTTTTTTAAAAATTTGTTTTTGGTTATGAAGAGTCCCAAGTTCCTTCTCTGAACTTGGGCAAACTTTATTTATTTATACATTTAGGTGAATACTCCGTGAAAAGGATCTGCAATGGAGTTGCCTTTTACCTACATGCACTAAAGTCAGGCCCAGCAGATAAACAACTCAAAGGCATCCTGGGGAAGTCTAGCTCTAGGAACCTTACAACAAAACAACAACATGGAAGTCACTCTGGAACATTCGCGCATTTTAGCAACAGGCAGTCCAGGACCAAGCACAGAGCATAAAAGCCAGCGGCTGCTGTGAGCTGCGGCACAAATACTGCTCACTTTTACAAAAGAGAACTGACAGACTAAAATAGGTAGTCAATTTGAACCAAATCTTTCAAAACTCCTTTATGCATAACTACCTTTTTAATGTGGCGCCGTATATGGAAAGTATTTCCTTTATTAGTACAAACGCAGATTTTATTTTAAAGAAAACAACATTGTGGTTAAGGTTATAATACCGTACGTACCATTTTTTCAAAGTTTACTAGATTGTCAATGAACGTCTTGTTCCCCTCATGAGTAAATGTCATATCTGCACAGAAATAAAAGTCACATTCTAATTACTAACAGAAATATGTCATACCAAGAAACCACAATAGCACCATTAGATTATGCTGGAGGATTTGCATAACACTGCAGGTGAAAAAAGCTGATAATAGTTCCTTTTATATTGGCTGTTTAACTTTTTTGAAAGCACTTTACCTGAGATTAGTAAAATTTCCAAACTAACCCTCTGTTTCGCTATCAAGTTTTCCAAATCATAGATCCTTGCTCCTCTGATAATCTTCCCAACCCTTTCCAAAAAGTCAAGGGGGAGAGGAGGTGATGAAGAAGGGGGAAGGAGGGGACCATTTTTTCCAAAGAGCTCAGCCTGATTAGGCTCTTGTTCATTTTCTTCCCCACATATTCCTCCCTGGCTTGACCTGTGCGTTTCCTTAGAATTACCTTTAATGAGCAAAGGCATGAAGGGGATGAGAGGAGGCTCCAGCTTAGCTACTGTCAGCCTGTAGGCTCTGTGGTTTCTAGAAGGATCCTTTAGAGAAAGAGAGATGCTGGTTAATGATTAATGACACATATCCCACCCCCTCTACTTCCTAACACACCTAGACTTGTTACCCCCCAATCACATAGTTTTCAACGAAGCGTAGCTATAAAAGAAAGATAGTTAAATTGATTTTTGTTTTAAAACAACTTCCCGTCTGACATGAAAATTATTTGCTTTCTGTTTCCTTTTTTTGCTTGAGAGGGAGATTTGCCTGCAGGGATTGAGGGGAGAGATTCCCTTTGCGAGCAAACACATGTGTAAAACTATCCCCCACCAAGATCGCCCTCTCCCGAAGCACCAACTCCTTCCTGGGAACACGCACCCCCAAGCACCGCCTCCTCCCTGGGAACCCTCCCCCCCCCCCCCCCCCCCCCCCCCCCCCCGCTCTCCCGAAGTACCACCTCCTTCCTGGGACCCCCACCCCCACCCCGCCCGAAGCACCGCCTCCTTCCTGGGAACTCCTCTCCCGAAGCACCGCCTCCTTCCTGGAAACCCTCCCCCCCCCGAAGCACCGCCTCCTTCCTGGGAACCCTCTCCCCCAGAAGCATTGCCTCTTTCCTGGGAACCGCCCCCCAAGAAGCACCGCCTCTTTCCTGGGACCCCTTCTCCTGAAGCACCGCCCCCTTCCTGGGAGTTCTGACTCCGTCAGCTCCTCTCCGCCTTGCCCCGCCAGCCCCCTGTGCCCTCTCTGAAACCATCCCATCATTCCTACCAGATCCCACTCACTTCTTTTCTGTCTGTGAACACCTCCCAGCCAATGGGGAACAGTAATTTTGGCAAGGCAAGGAAAATGCAGCTTCCAACCCAGAGCCCACCTGCGCTAGGCGGAAAGGACCCTATTACACTGCTTTTCTTAGTTACACAAATTGACCTTATGTGGGACATAAGTCCTCTTTAAGTTAGCTCCTGAGGGTGCCGTTCATTAGTCAGACATGCTTGTTTTAGCAGCACTAAAACGGGATCATAAACTTCTTAAAGTCATACAAGGACAGGTAAAATTTCTGAAATGAGAACTTCAATTCAGCTAATCAGAAATTGGATTAATGCAGACAGTGAACAGAATAAAGGAGTCACTGTCACTTACCATTAAACTTTCAAACTCCGCATAGAACTTCTTGAACTTGCTTGGCAGTTTCTGTTAATGAAACGAAAATGCCACACTCATATGTCAGATTCGATATCTAGGTATGTATCATGTGTTACCATTACTAGGGGAAATGTATTTCTCTGGCTCTTAATCAAACATCTCTAAAAAACGCCAGGCTATAATCTGTTTTAGCATTTGAGCATCATCTGGAATATAAAGAACTTACCTTTTAAAACTCTTAACTTCGTTGAAACAGAAGTTAACTACAGATGCTTTGGTCTTACTGTTTTTATAATGTTTTCTAATTATTCATACAGAGGACTGCATTCTCAGACCACAAGTGGTTTGGAATTACCTCCTCCCACACCTTTTAAACTCTCTGATTCCCACAATTAGGACTTTAGACCAGAGAATAGTAGGATTACAAGTTTTAGAAACTACCTATTCAATCCTCCTCTAACCTTACAATGTAAACTACACGGGAATAGAAATTTTTATCAGTTGTGTTTCTTTCTCTATCCCCAGTGCCTGGACGAGTGTCAGGTACATAGTCACTGCTCCATAAATATTTATTTGAATAGATCAAACCTGTGTTTTATAGATGGAAGAAATTAGGTCTCACAGTTTGTGACATGCCCCAAGTTGCACAGCTGATGACGGTCGAGCCTCTGGAATTCGCATCACCTCCCTCCTTTCTACACCTCTCTCACATGCTCAATGCTTTTCCACACAAGCATCTCCCCACGTTATTTCTCCACCCTGCTGTCATAGGAACATGGATGGTTCTACGGCTGTGGTTCCCGATTCAGCGCCGCTGGCTGTACCCACATACCAAGGCCAGTCGGCCATTATCGAGCCACCTTTCAATCTATTGGTTCTCTCTTTGCTTGGGTCCTGAGATCTTAGAAATCCTGAACTGTTCTCTTCTGATAGGCCACACCAAGGCAGAGCGGCGTGATGCGTGTCCGCTCCCGAGACTGTGGAAGCTTTGAGCGAGTCCTAGGCCTCAGAGATTCCCAGCTCAGCTCTGCTTCCGGCACGGAAGTCTACGGCAACAATGGATTCACCAATTAGGCCTCTGTACTCACAGAAGAGCACCTCTCTCTTCCTTCTCTCTCATGTCTGAATTAGTTTGTCATATTCCCATTTAAAAATCTGTAAAAAATCTGATTTTGTTTCTAGGACTAGTCTCCCGCATGTCCTCCAAGCTCATTTTCCTAGCACTGCTTTCCAGGTTAGGTTTCGGGGAAAGCTGATATCCTTGCTCAGAGGCAAAGTCCAAAGGGATGAGAGCCGGGATGTGTATCCAGGGATGCAAGGATCTCAGTCCACACGGAGTATCCAAATCACCTCATTAGATGATAACTTGCCATGGACATAGACCACTTTAAAAATGATAAGTGAATTACATTTTTGGTTAGATCTGTCACTCTACCTCTCTTTCTTTACTTAGCTGGCTTTTGGGTCAAAGACAGGATGGCATACGGTCATCCAAATTTTTGTGGGTCTTAATACTATAATCTATGTAACCCGGTGCTTCCAGAGTGACGGTTCTCAACTGGGGTCAATTTTGCACCCCTGACCCCACATCCACCAGGGGACATTTGGTAATGTCTGCAGACATTTTTTATTGTCACAACTGCGGTGGAGCAGAGAGGTGCTACTGATAGTAGGTGGAGGCCAGGGAGGTTGCTAAGCTACAGGGGACTGCCCCACAATGAAGAATTATCCAGCCCACAGTGTTAACACTGCGAAGGCCAAGAAACCGCTCCAGTATTTTACTCCCATTTGCTTGATGTCAGATTGGTCTTTCATTCCCAGACTGAACCATTGCCTTTGCCATGTGGTTTAACTTTTTCCCCCTGTTTTGGTCACTGACAGTTTCAAGTGTTCTGTAGTTCCAGGAGGTCAGGCAGCATTTCTCACCCTGCTCACGTCCGGGCCCTCCTGCTTTCTGCCCGAGCCGTTGGGCAGCCCGGGAGGTTCTCCGCAAGTACAGGTTGAGAAACCCAATTAAAAGTGCTTACGAATGAAAGTGCTTCCTACAGGATGACATAATTACATTTCACCTTAAAGAATAGAGACTTATAAATGAGGAGGGGCTCATCTTCTCTTTCAGCAACATGCAAGGATGAGAACAGTAGCTCGCAGACTGATGTGCTTCTTCACAGTCCCCGTGAAAATGAAGGACTGGTCAGTTAACTCTCTCCTTCTACAGACTGCACCCTCCGCCCCCTAAGCAGCCTCCAATTTTTCTCTTTAGACCAAGAAAGGAGACTCTGATAGTGCCCCCTCTCATGCTATGGCCTTAACGTCCGGCAGCTATTTTATGTGCTACTGGCACCTGTCCTCCCGGGACCCCTGGAAGGCCTTATACCTTCTTTGATCTTCCCCACCAAATCATTTGGACTCCATGGGGACATTCGAAGCTGGAAACAGGCTGGGGAAGGCAGACTCTCTGCGAGGGAACCCTAGGTTTCCAGAGCCTTGGGCTACAAGACAGGGGAGACTGCTCTATGGCTTCCTCGCTTCGATCTCATGGCAGCCCTAACTCTGTCTGTTTACCAGCTGGAAGGTGATACAGCGGCGTGGCCCGCAGGCCTCACCAATTCCCTCATTCCTATATTCAGGGGATGAGCTGCCGTGTGCTGCATCTGCCTGGAATTCTAAGAGAAACCCAAGACAGAAGAACTTGTGAGGACCTGTCCTATAAACAATGGAAGCATTTTAGGAGGGACAGAGAAAGGAAACAGTTTCAAGAGGGAAGCGGGGAAGGAAATGTTTTAAGGAAAATATTTAGAGATGCAAACAGCTGCCTTTGGTGCCTTTTAAAGCACTCTTGCAAATCAAGTCTCTGTTATCTACTCCTTGACCTCTTTTTGTGTCCCACTTACACATACTTTTTTATTTTTAGTAAGAGTCTATTTTTGTGTGTATGTTCTATGAGAGATTAGTATTTCTTCAACTATATACCACATGTAAGGGGTCGGGCACATTTTGAGTACTTAGCTGATGAAAAATGAAGATGTTTAGCACAAATAACCAACTGTCAACAAACCACTAATGATATTGGCTCCAGAAATCCACAACACACCTACATTACTTTTGCCCCAACCTGAATATTAGCCAACTCTTGTTCCTCCATACACAGAGAGGTCGGCCAGGCGGTTAAGAGATACTTAGTACTCAGCTGGGCCAAACAGTTGGCCTTCTGGCTAATTTTCCCTGGAGCAAAATGACTACTTGGATAAAAATGGATCTTCTGTCCTCTTTTAATTACAGATAAGGCAATAAGCAGACATTCCAGAAAACACCAGAATCCATGAGCAAAACCTTTGAAATCATCCAAGCAATGCCGTCGATTCATGTTTTACCTAGGAACTAGATGTATTATTATTATTTACCTTGTATAGACCAAGAAGCTGAGACACCTCCCCCCCCCCCCCCCCCCCGCATAACGCCCCCCCTACCATGAAAGGACAATATCTTTTTAAATTCACACTCTCAGGCAACTGGAAAAAGGAGACAGGTCACTTCCCTCAAAGGTCCCACCTTTTCCATTGTTATACCAGTGTGAGTGATATTTCTATTAAAAAAGCTCACTGGTGAGCCTGTGTTTTTATTCTTAAGGCAAAAGTCACAGCTGGATCTCAGCAGAAGCTTACCTCCCATGTGAGTGCCAAGCGGCTCACAGCAACATTACTTAGTCCCATGACGATGGCAAAAAAGGAATTCAGATTTTTGTACTCCTTACAGCTGAAACACAAGAAGCACATGGCTGAGTAAATAGCCACTTTTGAGTGCGATTTGAAGAAAAAAATTAGTGTTCTATTTTCTGATAGCCATTAATATTCGTCAGGACTTGTTACGAGAACAGGCAATGATAGATTTAATGCACTGTGTAAGTTCCACTTGGGTGACCACGTTCAGCCATCTGACTTCCCACGGTAATTTTAGAAAGGTGATGGTTCCAGCTATCTAGGTTCAGGTTTTGAGAAGGAATTTAAAAACCCCTACCCTAGGGATTGCTAGGATGATCTCAGAGTTTCCTAAAAGCCTTGTTGAACCTGGAAGGAAACAGCTCATGGGATAAGAGAGGGAAGCAAAATGTCCTTGAAGACTTTTGGACGTTGAGCCGGAGGCCGGACACCTCCTCTGTCAGCCTGAGAGGGAACGAGGAAGTCCGATTGCTGCAGCTGCCGAAATGTCTGCCTGCCATGCGAATGCTTCTGATTTGTTGAGAAATACCAACTTACAAGTCATGATCCCTATAAAGCTGACAAAGAGCCTAAACAATTGACCAAAAAGTAGCCTTATTGTCTCTGTGTTTTACTGATGTCGATGAGGCTGATCACTTTGAATGTGTACTAAGGCAACTATTAGCCTTTATGAAGATGTATTTGGGAATAAGAATGTTATGGAAGAAGATCAAAGATTCTTATTAGAATGGCAATATTTAGCCCAGGTACTTGATTTAACTTAAAAAAAAAAAAAAAGAAAAAAGAAGGGAATCCCCAACTTCTTCATACCAGTTCCTCGAAAAGGGAAAGAATTAATTTTGCAACAAGTGCAAATCCTTTACCCCAAATCAATATGGTTATCTAAGTCAACTTCATCATAATTAAATCCTGTTTGGATGAACATTTTTGCAAAAGGCTAATGAAATTTTTGTTTTTGCTGCCTGTGTCTTCTTTGCAGAGGAAGCAATGAGTGATTCTTAAATGGTCTGTGTGGAAAGAGGAATATAGATTTCAGAGAAGATATCAGGTGTCTTATCCCACCAGTGCTAAAGCAAGCAAGGCCTTTGCTGTGCTGGGGCAGTGGCTCTCAGGTCAGGGGCTGAAAGCAGTTTCAGAGACCCCCTGGGGCTGAAGGCAGGGAGCATGATCATGTACTCGTGTCTGCCTTTGTCCTATCCATGTGCTCTTGGAAGGACATGCAGGAATACAGACCTGCCTTTCTGGTCACTGCTCTGGTCACTGTTACCAACTAACTTCATCACCCTCGGTAAGTCATGATCTACCCCCATGCTTCGGTCTCCTCATCTTCAGAAGGAGATAATAACACTCGAACCCCCAATTTCATAAAGCTCTGGGCAGGTCGGAGAGCTTACATGGAACTTGCTGAAGTTCTCTAAAAACACTGGGTGTAGATCTCATTCTTGTAGACCTTGGTCTAGGAGAGTCTACAGTCTTCTCCAGCAGGGCCATGCAAACAGCTCCACTGCAGGACAGCACCAGCTTAGTAAAGGTTAAATAACACAAGCCAATTTATACCAAAGGCCAAAGCCACCTACTCATTCCCATAATCAAAAGGAAGAAAGATAAAAAGGCAAAAACATTTAAAAAGTTCCCGAGTTTTTGAAAGGCTCTCTTTCAAAACTCTTTCAGTTGCCACTGTCAAATAACAGGATCAGGCCCCCAAAGGTTTGCTGATCTCCCACATTAGTGTGCAGATTGCCATTCTCTTCTCCTTGTTGCGTTTAGCACTGCTGGGCTAAGGGGAAGAGAGAATGTGCTCTTTATAGCAGGAAAGCACATATCGTCACAGTTTCCGTAATCCCCTCCTTCCAAATATTCGAAGGCACCTGTCCCTTGAACAAGGCTGTTCAGTCTCCTAGAAAAAGTGGCTATCCTTTGAACCAGAAATTCATAAGCAACATTTTACCAAATCTTTCTTCAAAAAGGCAGCTTTTCCAAATTAAGAGATACCAGCATTTGAATCTGAGGATTTGGATATCCTGTTGAACCCTCAAATTTTTGGCAAAATAATTTGAAGCAATCGGCAAGCTGATACATATGAAATGTCAAGCAGCATTTACTTCTTTGTTTAGCTCTGGAAATCAGACTCTGTATGGGATCTAAACTATTTGGCCCAAGAAAATTGCTAGCTGGGGTCACTTGTGCTCCCCACCTTCCTATGCGAGAGCTCCCTGCATTTAGAAAGAAGTCTCCCAGCCATGGGCCACATTTAGCATTTTATTTTTAGCCTTGTGTTGATACCAAAAACATGGAAGTAAACAGGAGGTTGTCAGGCATATCTAAATAGCAGGAGAAGATTAAATTCATGTCAGGGAGAAATCTAACTGGCCCCGGCAGTAGATAAATTGTTTCCCATGAAGTGCTACTAAATAGAATATTTATAAGTTGCTTGCTTTTTCTGATGTCGATGGAGATGATTTTCATGTCCCAGGTTAGCTCGCCTTTATTTATGCATTTTACTGATTTCATTCTGGCTGAGTTGGATGTGCCGCCGTACATGCATGTTTCCACTGCCCTCTACTGGCTTGAAGGTGTCATGTGGGACATTGACTTGAA